>NC_042493.1:122155453-122179035 GCF_005508785.2 Acyrthosiphon pisum
TCTGCACTAAACAATACATACTATATGTAACCATTGCATGTAAATCATAAATTTTACACGAAATTAATGCGTAACAAAAAATAAAATATAAAATAAACTTACGATTAAATTAAATTTAAACATTAAATTATTATATTAGATTATTGGATTAGATATCTAACAATTGTAACTTGTCTGAAAAAATCATATTATGATATTAATATGTGATTTGTATCATGTAGGAACGTATCACCAGACCCTAGACCGTGTAATAATTAGTAATCAGTATTAGGCATAGATAATCCAATAATTATCTAGATAAGATAATAGATATTTTTCAATATAATCATCTAGATAATATTTAGATAATTTATGTAAAAAAAAAATTTTAGCTGATAGCTGATTATAAAAAAATATTATAAATTTACATTGATATTTCATTTATTTTATGTTACATAAAAAAAAACATTTAAACCTTTCAAGCCCACATTATGATTGAAATATTGAATAGAGATACAGTACTTTAGTAAAAAACTTTTTTTCTTAGAATTTTGTCACTGGTAATTGCATGCCATAATACCTAATAGTTTTTGGTTTTTAATTTTTATCGGAAAGAATATTGTTGATAACAAATATTTTTTTTCTCCATATTGTGTATTAACACATTAACTCTATATTAACTTTTTGTAGATGGACGGGTCATATTATTACAATGCAGTGAAATTGTGTGAATAAATATTGCATAAAAATAAAAATAGACTATAGAGTAAATAATTATCTAGATAATTTAAAAAAAAGACCATTTTTATTGTCTAGATAAGATAATAGATAAATCATTTAAAAGTTAGTCTCTAGATGAGATAAAATATACGAAAAATGTATCAAGATAATTTATCTAGATAATGCCTAACACTGTTAGTAGTTTAAGGAAAATACCATTATTGGTCAATAATCATAAGTCATAACAATGTAATTTGTAAATTGTGATATGTTAATTATACATTTTTAACTACAAAATAATTATTAAATTTTAAATTTGATAAATTTTGTCAAAATTCGAACTACAAATGCTTATACAAAAATTGTGCCTATGTATTTTTAGTATTTTTTAACTGCTATTGTAACAATATATCAGGATTCTTGCATTAAATGTTTACGCTTATTTACCCAACAAATACAGTTTTATTGATATTTATAGAAAAAAACTAAAAAAATTGAAAACTGACAATGTCCGTAAACAGTTCAAACAGAGTCTAAATTTTATGGTACATAGAAAATGAAAATATAAACAATCAGTCAAATTTTCATGTATCTAAAGTGGTTCGTTTTTGATTTAAAACAAAACAAGAAAATCGCTACATGAGAAATCGAGTAAATATCTAATACTGTAAAAATATGAACTTCAAACGCTCATAAAAATTTAATTTGACTTTCTTGTAAACATTTTTTTTTTTTTTTTGATAAAGGTAAACATATTTATGAAGAATTTTGTATTACATTTCAAAATCTTAGATTTAAAAAGAAAAATTTTTATGAATTTCTAACTCAAAATAATTTGCTAATTTTCGTGTTACTCTCCTATGAGAAAAGATACTGTTCTAAAAAATCTAAGTATATTTACTGTCCTAAGAGGCGATGACAAGACACAAAAATAAAAAAACACACATCATTGTAAAATCAATACATTCATCATTCCACTCAGAATATCAAACTTCAAAAAAAATGTAATGTTTTTAATTTAAATAATATTTATAATTCTAATTATGACTATTAAAATAAATTTAATAAAATATAAAATATAAAATTAATAAATTACTAAGTGATCCAGAATTTCTACTAGTAGCATCTATTAACGTGTATCATTACATAATAAATTCAGGGATAAATTCCAAAAATGAATTTAAAATAACTTTTATAGCCTCCGTGACTGCAGTCGGACTGTTCCAGTTGTTTTATTTTTATAAATATACTTTATTCAGAATAAGAATTCCCACTTTCACGCACGCAACTGAAACGCCGGCAGCTGTCAGACCCTCCTGGCTAGTGTCGGCTGCGCTGTGATTGATCGCCAGTTGTCGACGGCTACCGTCACTGGTCGCTATGGTATACATATACACCTGCGGAACGTTGGCGGGGGCGTTGCTGCAAACATCAGCGCCAACTGGTGGCAACAGACATGTGCAAACAAGACGAGTTTTCATCAAGCGAGTAGGAATTCTTATTCTGAATAGAGTATAGTACTGTTATATTGTATTCTTCATTTTCACGGTGTGGAATTGAAAAGTCATTAAAAATAACAAATATATAACTCGAGGCCCAAACATAAAATTTATAGAGAGCCTGGGTGGGTATGGCCATTTACCCACCCAGCCAATCCGTCCCTGCATATAGTCATCAATTATAACAGCAGTATTACCATGTTACCATCTGTTTAAATTATGCTGTTAGAACCAGAAGTTGTTTATTAAAATTGTTTTTAGCATACATTGGTTGTTTGCAAAAAAGTCACTCGATAAAGTAGTTATTTACCAAAGTATCATATTATTTTAAAATCATATTGTTAAAAAATCAATGTGGCATAGAATTAGTAAATATAATTTTTATTTAATATATAAAAATCTAATAATTACTTTTAAACCAGCAGATTTCTTCCCCTCCGATTTATCCATCGTTGATACCTAGAATAATACAAAATTACCAAAATATTATTAATATATTTTTTAAGTTATAAAAGATAAATATATATATATATATTTGAAAATTAATTTGTAGGTGTGAAAAACTATAACCCATAGTAAAATTAATTAACACATACAAGTCAAAATATGGAATTCACAGAGGAATTCATATTATTCCATACTAGGGGTTTGGAAGTTAAAAATTAAAATTGATAAAATATAGATAGGCATGAAAAATATAAAATATTCAAATAAACATGTTGAAAAAGTAAAAAATACAAAAACTTATTCAAAATCAAACGGAAAAAAATATACCTAAAATATTATTAGTTACATAGCACAGATTATATAAAAGTCTCGATAAAAGTTATATTTAAACTTCTATTATATAAAATATCATCTGTGATGATAGTAACGATGAGTTCTTGAACTTTATCCCTACTTTGAGAAATTCAAACAAATTTGAAGTTTACTGGAAATGAATACTCACATTGAATAGGTACTTCAAACATAACATTTTGAACAGTTTAAGAAAAATTAAGTTAAAATACTAATATAAATATAAATAGCCACACCCCAGAATACTATTTTTATTTCCCATATAGCTTTTATCAGTTTTTACAAATTTTCTGTATTGAGTTTAAATGTTAAAGTAAAAAATGGATTGAGTTTGAGAAATAAAAGAAGTTTGAATTTCTAGTTCATGAAAATCGTAGTTTGACTCACCACGAACTACATAATAAATAGGCATGTCCACAACTTTGTGATATCCAGCGTGTTCGCCAATTCCGTCAATAAGCCTAGTTTTACTCTTTTCGTTGGTAGAACATAATATGATAGTATATAGGTATTTAGGTGAGGTAATGTGAAATTGTCTTTTGGTCTTTGCCAGATAATTTAACAAATTAAATGAGGTAAAATTAACAAGAGCTGTGGACAGTATGGTGTGTCAGACTATCAGCTGGAGCAAAATTAAGTCCTATTGTTGCTAACATACTAAATTATTAGTATTATTATTATTTATTTTGTGATGGTTCGATCTATCCTTACATAATAGTATTATACAGATTATTTGTTATAAAAAATAGGTGGTGGAAAACTGATAATTTAAAAAAATATATGTTGCTATGGTGTAACTATACCATCTAAATATGCACTTGCTATAATATAACATAAAATTATTAAAAGTTGAATTGTATTGGAAAAATTGACAAATTAACTAAATTTAAAAATTTTTTTTGGGGAAAAAAATACTTAAATAATTAAATACAAATTACATATATAATAAAAAAATATATACATTTTATGAATATATTAAGAGGACGCTACACCTGCATGTGTTGTCTCAGTATTACAAATGTAAAACATAGAAAAAACGGTTTTGCACGGGTAAGAACCACTCAGGTCGTAGTCCAAGTTAAGCAACCAAATGTTCACACTAGAAAGAGGAGAACATTGACTATGCAACATTGTTTTTAATTTTTCTATATCACAAATAGGTAAGAAAAAGTTCTTATTGTTTAAAAATTCATTATTTTATTTGAGTAACTTTTCTTTTACATCTGATATTGGTAAAATAAAAACAATGTTGCATACTAAATCCTTTATAGTGTGAAAATTAGCTTGTATTACATCCCCAGCGGTTGTTACCTGCGTCTCCCCTTAAAAATAAACTAGCTACTTGTAAATAATATAATTAATTAAAAATAATTATGTATAGAAATATTTTTATTTGAATTGAAAATATATTATATCGTTTTCATTGTTTATTATTATAAATTGAAAGTCACGAAATCAAAAACCAATTAATAGTTATCTCGATAGAAATACTATTTTAGTCATTTCTGCAGGTCATTACCACTCATTACGATGGTCGCCGATTCAGTGGAACTGAAGCCCGTCAGTTGCAATCGTAACAAGTTAGGCATGGCTGGTTGGTCGGAGGGAGCCGGGGAGAATAAGCTGCGTATCATAGACGCTATTGAACCTGGGTTCACGACAGTAATCGCCGTGACGCTGCGCCATGTAGCCCGTGTTTAATTAGTTTTACTAGTTTTAGACGTTTTATTCACGGTTTATTAATTATTTAATAATTATTATATCCGTCTAATATTTATTACTTTTTACATTTTTATAAGCATTAAATTAAGTCAAAAATATTAACTAAACTAATTGAAGTATTAATAAGTATAATAAATATTTTCAAAAAAGATGTTTTCTTGTTCGTTGTTACATGGAATTTATGCTATATAATTTAAGTCTCCCCAGAATATTTACTCACGAGCCGCTACTGGTCGTTACCCGCACAAAACAGTTTGTAAGACATGGACAACACATACTACAGGTGTAGTGTCCTCTTAAACATAGATTCAGATATGTAATAATTAAAAATGCTCACTTTTCTTTCCTCAGACTGCTGTGTAGAACACAATAATATTAATTGAGTTACGAGTGTTTTGATCGTAGAGCGAAAATCGGCAGGTTAAGGAATTCACGCGACGGTTAGTCGAGAAATGATTTTATATTAGTTCTACAAAAATTCCACACAAACAGCAGACTCACCACGACATTCAGGACGCGTTGATAAGGGTATGGTTTAGACAACTTTAGTCGCGAAATGGCGGGTGACCATGCCCACTCCGTAACGGTCGTCGGTTACCAGATAATACTTTCTATCACGATTCAACAGATATCACGATATTATCGCCGGGAAAATATCGATAACACTATAATATCGATAGAAAAATCGATATATCGCCGCCATCCGCATAGTTGTAGTCCCATAGACTAATGGACATCGCACTCCGCCGCCCAAACCGTCAATGGACGGGAATCGTATGAGACAAAGAAAGAAGAAATTACGAAGAGAGAAGAAAGAGGAAGAACATAAAGGGCGAAATAATAGACGTATGAAACCAAATATTATGCTGCATTTCCCCCACGTTCACTTTTCTCTTTTACCCTATATCGTACCACTGAGCTATCTCTCTCTCTCTCTCTCTCTAAGCGCTGTCCGTTAGTTTACAGCCACAGGTAAATGTCACATGATTTACGTGTAACTATCCACGACACGGTTTACCCGTGTGGCATTAATTAAAACAATATGTCTATAGTCTTGTAGGTACGACACGAGTAATATTTTGGAAATAGGTCCAATCGCCGCCGAATGGTCAATCTAATCTAAAGCGTTATGGATGGAACCAAAATACTAGAACGCCGAAAAGAAGACTGTCCCTCAAAGATGAATTACCTAGGAACGGCATTCGATTTATCCAAAGTTATTTTAACACGAAAAATATTGTTTTAAATTGTATTTGCATGATATCTCGGTTCGTAGTACATGCAAATTACTTCATGCCGAAGCTGCCACATATTCGGATGAACCGTCACGAGAAGACCAGTTTGTGTTATGTATTTGTTACGGACGTGTTACGTACCCTATACGGCTACATACCTAATGTAATATATGATATAGGTAGCACACATTCGGAAATCGTAAAAGCCACTGTTTGATTGTTCCAATGTTAATTAACGATGTATTGGCGAGATGGACGTATAGTGATTAATATTTTAGTAAACCAAATTTGATAAATAATACAGTATTATACTTTATGAAAAATATTTTTAATTCATCATATTTAAAATCATCATTTTAAGTTTTTACCAAATAAATGCATTACTTTTGGAATTAAAATGGAAAAATTTAATTTAATTGATGATTGCCGGTCAAATTACTTACCTCGGACTACTTGGTATGGAATTGTACGGATTTAATCTAGTGTATTGTTTCAAAGGCAGATGAAAAAATCCAGTCACAATTTTTTTTTATAAGTTTAAAGTTTAAATATTGACAAAATACGTAAAAATGACGAAAATTTTTCTTTTTAAATCTAAGATTTGAAAATGTAATACATTCATAAGTTTATCTATCTTTATCAAAAAAAAAAATGTCTACAAGAAAGTCAAATTAAATTTTTATAAGCGTTTGAAATTCATATTTTTACAACATTTGATATTCACTCAATTTCTCATGTAACAATTTCACTGAATGTTCATATTTTCATTTTCTATACACCATAATATTTTGACGCTTTTTGTGCTGTTTAAGGCCATTGTCAGTTTCCAATTTTTTTAGTTTTTTTTTCTATAAATATCAATAAAAATATATTTATTCGGTAAAAAAGCGTGAAAATTGAATGCAAGGCTCCTCATATATTGTTACAATAGCAGTTGAAAAACATTGAAAATACAAACGCATAAATATTTTTTATAAGCATTAAAAGTTCGAATTTTGACAAAATTTAATAATTATTATTAGTTAAACATGTATAAACTGTTCAACTTTTATAGCTAAGGGTTAAAAATTTAAAACAATGTCACACGTAAATAGGTTATATTATATAAATTACTTTATTCACAATAATATCATCAAATATACTTATCAATATCATAGGCTGACTGACTGACCATTTTCGCTCAGAATCATTTTTCTATTACAATGATATTGTATTTGAAATACATTGAATTCAAATTTAATACTATCCATTACAGTGACCCACTTGTAACATACTGTACAGCAGAGCGACATCCACTTACCCACCTTTTTTTTTTATTGACATGTAGGTAGTGTAGGTGCATTCTATTTACACAAAACATAAATTATCATATCCTGATTAGCAAAGGTGACAGTGCCGTAGCCAGCAGGGGGCACTGGGGGCACGTGCCCTCCCCGAAATTTTTTTTAGTTTTTTTTATATTATATTATATGTTTGATAAAAATTAAAAGTTAAGGCTGTCGAAGTGAACCATTTTGAAGGGGTCGGATTTAGGAAATATTGTACATCCATCGTTAGTACTATATCTATGTGTATAGTGACTAATCATTAGTGTATGCGAGTTCCCTGAACGCTTTATGTAATTTAAGATAAACGACGGCTAAGATTCTTGAACCCCAGTCATGCTACTACATTTTGTGATTAAAAAATGTTCAACTTACATGTGCCACAAAACTCCCAAAAAATGGAAGACAAATTCACCCAGTACCAAAAGCCCTTTTGGCTATTTTACTTTTGGAAACATTTGAATTCCTAATCTTAATCTCTTTTCTAGATTATGTAGGAAATGGATTTATGATCTGTAGTATTGTTTAATATTAGTATTATAGTACCGGAGTAATATTTTCTTTTTTTTTTTTTTTTCAAAATTCACTTTTACTTTTGAATTACTAAAAAAAAAAAATCACTTCCAACAAAACACAAAAAGTGGAGAAATTGTTTTTCTCGAAATTAAAATTGGATTTCTGGAAGTATATTTTTTTCCGCTTATTGATCTAATTGCACGAAAAAACTACCAGCTTTCAACAGTTCTAATATAGTCTTGTATTTTTGTTAGTAAATTTTAATAATATTCGAACCAAAAATGGAATGTTTTGTTTACAACACATTTTGATATAATGATAATAATATTGATGAATACATTAACCTATGGTTTACAATAATATTAATACATTGTTATATTAAAATGTAGCCAATGTATCTAGGTACCATACTTGTTAACATAAATATAATATAGTCATAAAACGAGTAGTAGATACACTTTATGAACAAAGGGTCATAATTAGATATTCTAGCATTTCAAAGGCTAGAGAAAAAAATTAAGTGCCCCCTCAAAATTTTTTTCTGGCTGGGAATATGTTGGAAAAATTAATGAAAATAATTTAGTTAAGTTGAGACAACACAAGATCAACAAATTAGAAGTGAACAGTTAACAAATCAAACATTTAACACTATAAGTTAAAAGTTAATATGGAAAAAAATTAGGGTTGGAAATATACAGGTATAAAATGTTTTATACATTATACATATAATACCACCTGTTTAAAACTTTATTACAACTATGATAAAAGGAATTTTAAGAATACATTTTTTTCCCTTTGAAATATTATATTATTTATTATAATAGCGATAAAATATACTGTAGGTACATTTTAAATTGTATAAAGTGTAAACTTATAAAATAATTTAACAAATTTACAAATCATATCAACTTGGTGAATTATACCTGATACTTGCTGTTTAGTGTAGCCATAAAACAAAACTTTTATATAGTATAAAACGTACAAAACTAAGAAGTTACTACTGTATGTTTTATACGTGTCTTATACTTTACTGTATTGTAGGTTCCAACCCTGGAAAATATACATCACTGAGTTTAAAAAAAGTTAATCTGCTTTTCCTATATAAAGAGTGTCTGTATTCTTTCTAATTTCCAATAAATAATGTACAGCGTAAATACCTATTTTATTTTACATGATTATTTAATGCTAAACTATATAAATACACATCTTAATTAATAATTTAACAAATATTAATTGTTTTTAAATCTTATAGCAATTTAAGGTCTCATAATATTATTCCTACTAAATTTTTCTATATACAAAATTATTTTAGAAAAATAACAGAAATGTTTGTATTATTATAGTAGTGCATTATTTTATTATTATTTTAATGTTAATATTAATATTTTTATAAAAACAAAAATTTCAAAAAAAATTTAACTTTAAGTATTATTTACAAATCAATTGAAAGAAACTAAGTTATTTTTACTGTCAATTAAACCGTCAACTAACTAGTTAATGTCCACCTTTTCAAATTAATTGGCTTGATTGCTGGACATAACATAACCTACATATTATTTGCAAAAATGTAAAATTTGTAATTAATTGTTACTAACTGCTTAAATATTTCTAAAATTACAAGATTTGTCATATTATTATAGTCACTTAAGTGTCTTCAAATACTGTAAATCATTTACAGTATTTAGAGTCTTTTAATAGGTACCTTAAATTAACAAAATAATATTTAAGTAATATTATTTTAATGTTAAAGTACTCTTCTTTAGTTTTATGTGAACATTTAATAATACACAGTCACAATTTTACATACAGGCAAACACTTAAAAGACACCACACAGAATATAATAAACCTCTAAATCATAACTATTTTTTCGAATGCCTTCTCCAGGAAATTTTCTATTCAATGTATCAAAAATGTTATTAAAATATATATCAATAAATTCATAAGTTTCTTTACAATCTGTAAATCCTTCATAGTTTTTCTGAAGCTCATTTTTCTATATCCAAACCTTCAACAAAATCTACCAATCCACGAAAGGTCAATCTACACTGATACTCTCTCTAAGAAATATTTTATCCAATAAAAGAACTCCTTATATGCGTTGTATTGATTTGCTTTCAAATTTCTTTTTTAGAAGATTAAAATATCAAACCTAATCTATGACATAATATAAGTTGGGTTTCACAAACATTTCATTTTAACTAATGCATTATTTTTAGATTACATATATAATGTATAATATATAATTTATATTTTAATATAGTCTGTTCACCGAGAGTTGACCCACTTCCGCGCATGCATACTGAGCCGCCGGAACATTCAGACCCCCCGAGTAGGAGCTTGCGGTCTGTGATTGGTCGGCGGTGTTCGGCGATCGGCAGTGCTCGTCGTAGTAGGCAGCTGCTACTGGCGACGATCTCCACCAGCGCTGCAACGAGGCGGTGGCATGCGCGGCTGCGACAGGTTTTCGTCGGGCGAGTGGGTCAACTCTCGGTGAACAGACTATAGTACATGACAGTATGACTCATCTAAGGGCTGATGACTGTAGAGTATCAGTATGATATCCGATGAGTTATCTTAAAACTATAACTACATACTATTATCAACTTAATTTTGTATTTCTTCTTCCCCTTATTTCTGACCATGCTGATCGACACCTAAACAGAAATATTAGACTATAACTATTGTAATTAAAAGTAAAGTAAACATAAAATTTTTGTTTTTTTTTACACTGAAACCCACATTAATATTGTTAAACACATAAGTTGCGGGGTTGGCCCAATTCAATCTAATATAAATAATAATTTTCTTTTCCTGAATCTGTGATGTACATTACAATTTATTTTGTTCATAGTGGTGACAGGTTAGGTCTCCATATTTTTATTGTAAATTAATTAGCGAATGATTTTCTTGAATATTTTTATTAATGAAAATTCTAATAGTAGTTTCTAATTTATTAAAATGTTTATACTTATTGTCTCCTTAAATATGGTTTTAAAAAAATATTAACTATATGTAATATTATTTGTGGTATTCATTATACTTAGACCAGATTCTGACACAATGATGTGTTTATTTTATTTTTTCCCCTTTTTTGTCTGTAAACAAAGTAAATTATAATTTGATATCTGTTACCTTATACTAGGTCGTTATTACTAAGGTTTATAAATAATAAAGATTGCCTCATGTAGAAAGTATCAAAACACAGAAGTGGGAGAAATATTGTACGGTAACGTAATCTGTAGGAGACATTATTAATTGTTTACAATAGTGAATAGAGTAAAATATTATAATTATAAATAATAATTATCAAATAATATAATATAATATATTATACACTTTTCCAGTACAATAGATTCTTAAATATACACATAAAAATGTGGTTGTGTGAACAACTAACGTAATGTGTGTTTCGAATTTGAATTTGAATCATTTAACGACTAATGTCATCTGATTTTTAAAGTTATATTCTCGTTTTTCATTATCTGATTGCGATTTTACTTATTAATCAACTTTTTATTCACTAGTAAATCAATACTAATTTAATGTTCTCTTTAAATTTACCTTTAGTTTGTTTCTCATTATCATCATTATTATCATCTGATAAATTGTTCCATCTTTGATCTTCTTTGTTGCTTCCCCCATCATCAATTTCATCCTTGAATAAAAAAATCAAATATAATAAAATACTATTGCTGAGTTGCATAAATAATCACTATATATTTAATGAATCAATACTGAGCTATGGTTTCTTAAACAATTACTAAGGCCCGTTTCACATGGACGCGTATCATACGCGACGTATCGTACGCGCGCGTTTTAATTTACATTGGTCAAATTCATACGCGGCACTCCGACGATGGCGCGTTTCCCTCGCCGGTTTGGCGCGTATGAACTTAATCAATGTAAAATGAAAACGCGCGCGTACGATACGCGTCCATGTGAAAGGGCCCTAATGGCTCATGATTAGTCCATTAAATTTATTTTATTTTATTTTACTTATTAAATTTATTCATTAAATTTTTATTCAACCCCCAGCATATTAATACATGATTTATTATTTAATAGCAAATATAAGATACCTATTACTTAATTTTAAGTCTGATATTGTTATCGAACAATCTGTCTATATATAATATGTTTATGTTACGGGAAAAGTATACAATTTTGGCAACATACATAACGGATGATATACGTGCAATATGATATAATGAATATATTTAATCGTTAAGCATAGTCAAAATCACGAAGACCAGAGATAAGGAGGCCAAACTCTGCTAGCCGCCTGCACAAAAATTGGTTCTATAAAACATTGTACACTAATTTCTCCACCAATCTGCGTGGCGGTCAAATCCGAGGCCGGCTCGGTGTATAATTAACCCGTATTACATAGGGACATACTCGACTTTATTACCTTTAAAAAATTAAAGCTAAAAAAATAAAAATCATATTTAAATTATAATTACACCATCATATTATTCAGCCCAAATTTATCTTAAATAATAAAATAAAAAAATAATTTTAATGTTCTATATTTACGTAATAAATGTACATATAAATAGTAAAATAGGATAAACTGTTACGTTAACATACTTGATTTTTTGATACAAATGAATATGGCACATCAAACTCATCTTTGTCATCAGGGTTTTCATTCCATCGTCTATCTTCATCCTCAACTAGCTAAAAAACAATAATAAGAACTAAATAATGGTAAATTCATTAAATAAAAAAATAATTATTAAACCTAAATTGAAATATTAATGTTTTGTTTTGTAAGATAAAAAGTTATTGAAAACCTAATTAACGTGAATGAATTATAATTACAGTAGGTATTGTGATATTATCACTGTGATCGATTAGAATGGACAGAACACTAATGTTATCAGCAAGCACTGCATCCATACTTACTGTTTCATTTCTTCGGAAAGTATAAGATATATCTGTATCTTCCTCTTCATAATATTGTTCATCATATTCATATTCATAATCTGGACACTCAGTTTTTATATTAATATCATCCTCAGATAGTATAGATTCATATTCATTCTCTTCCATCATTTCAGTCTTAACTACTTTCGATGTATTAATTGAATCAGGTTCATATTCATTCTTTTCCATCATTTCAGTCTTAGCTACTCCCGATAAATTAGTTGGAAAAGGACTATATTCATCAATATTTTCCTAAAAATAGTATTAATTATTGTAAAAATTAAATAATAATAATTAACCCAACATTTACGAAATAAAGTAATATTTACTTCTTTAGGTTCTGTCTTGATTTTTTTTTGTAAACTTTGTATATCAAATTCATTCATCTCATTTGGCTAAATAATTAGATTATGCAATTTTAATATTAGACATTTTTCATACAAAAAATAAAAACTTACTAATTTATCAACCTGTCCAGGTGAATTTACATTTCTTTTGCTACGTCTAAATCTTAACATAACCGGTCGGCCATCAATAACCGAATTATATTTTTCTTTATACGCCTGTATCGCATCTTCCACATTAGAAAATTTAATAAATGCATGTCTAATAGAAAATTTTAAATTAAAAATTTTTGAATAATTTATTACTGAGACTAGTGGCATATACATACATATGATGTAGGCAGGGGTATGGAGGTATTTCCCCTTTCCACTAGAAAATTTAATATATTTTTTGAACTTAAATGAGAAAAAAATAATAACTTAAACATTAATGACAAATTTTATTTTTGAAGAAAAATATTTGGTATTAAAATGTAGATTTAAGTATTTCATGAATATGTAAATGTGATACACAGTAAAATGTATCAGTATTTGTTATTTTTATAAGTTTTTCAATGTTTTTGGTACTTACGAGTACGGGAACATATCAAAATTTATGTCGCCAAAAAACAAAAAAAGTAAATATGCCACTAGCTTATATATAAAATATATTTTACTTGAATAGTATTAATAGTTTATAAATTACCTTGCGAATGTAAGTTTTCTAGCAAACCCAACGTCAACTTTAATGGCTTTTGGAAATTCATCTTTAACAGCATTAGATGAGATATTTGTTGGCAAATTTCCAAGATATAATCTGAAGTCATTAATAATTTTATGATCCATAATATAATAATTATTATATTTAATATTGATACTAATTTGTGTATATGACTTTTAGAAGTTGTATAAAAAGAATTATTTAAAAAAAAATGCATACTACAACTACATACACAAACATTTAAAACGAAGTACTATATAACATACTTACAATGTATATTTTCTTTTAAAGTACAAAAAAATGATTATTTTAAAAAGCTATTGTTGTAATATTAATCAACTACCTATACAACAAATCTGTACTTTACTAAAACTAAATACATTTTCAAATAATTTCAAATTTAATAGAAATTATATAGTTTTTAGTTTTTATATTGATCTAGAACAAAGACACTTACGTATATGGATCAATGCTCTCCGGCAATGTCTTTACTTCAGACTGACTTTCTTTGATTTCTACCTTCAATTTTTCATGTTGGAAAAAAGTTTCATTTAGCTCATTTACAACTTTTTCAATATTTGCACTTGGGTGTACTTGCACATAACAATACCTAAAATAAAATTTAAAAAAAAATAGTTATTATTTTAAGTTTTTACCAAATAAATGCGTTACTTTTGAAAT
This sequence comes from Acyrthosiphon pisum, assembly GCF_005508785.2. NCBI lineage: Eukaryota > Metazoa > Arthropoda > Insecta > Hemiptera > Aphididae > Acyrthosiphon > Acyrthosiphon pisum. Next base: position 122,169,903 of record NC_042493.1, read on the forward strand.
TAAAATGGAAAAATTTAATTTAATTAATGATTGCCGTTCAAATTACTTACCTTGGACTACTTGGTGTATGGAAATGTACGGATTTAATGTCAGTATGAAAATTCTGAACAATTTGCGGCGTAATTTGATGATCTGGAAATTTGATCATGATTTGTCGATTGTTTTTAGGTGTTTGAAGTTTCATCTCGGCAGCGATTGCTTTTACGGCATCTTCGCGATTCCATGGTCTTTGAGCAAGCCGTGGTTCCCCAAATTGTTGTGATTTTAATTTGCGCTTCCGTGTTTTGCATTCAATCACAATTTTTGTTTCCTAAATTTTACAATGAATTAATTAATAACTTAGAAAACTTTAACAATTATAGAACAATTTTTCAAATAGATAATAAAGTTGAAGGTAAAAGCTATTAAAAACACAATGTAAGTATAAATAATGATCTCAAACCTGATAAGTTCTATTTGATTGATTTTGAATGGAACTACGAGGCCTATTCATACGCATATGTTGTCTTGGTACAAACCGAGGTCTTTGATTAAATTGAGGCCAATTTTGAGTTGATGATGATGATGGCATTTGTAGATTCTGTGGAGAATTAGCAAAGAAATTCTGTAAAAGACAATAAGAAGGCAACAGTATTAAATATAAAATACATATTATAATAAAATTCCCAGTAACATACAGCATTTTGAGAGAACTGTCTTGGATAATTGTTTCTTGGGGTATTCCCATACTGATGGGGTGTTTGTTGACATGCACTGTTGTCGAACGACCTCCGGTGTGCCAAAGGTGATCTATAAGAACTATAACTAGTTCTGTTACTGGATGAACTGAACGTGGGAGGATTGTTATTGCCTGTTGTAGTGCTTGTAACGGTTGTGTTGGCCTGTGGCGCAGGAGTGGGCATACGGAACTGTGTTTGCCATGGATCGGAAAAAGATTGTAGCCAGATCCCATGGGGATGTGTAGGTGGCGGAGACGTGAAATCCGTCTGCAAGTGTATTTGGTTAGTGTGTAGTGAAGGCTGTTGTTCCATATAACCAGGCGGAATTCGTCTCGCCGGATTTACAATAGCCGCTTTATCAATCGACTTGTCTTCCACTAAAAAAAAACGAAAGAGATGCATATTAAATGTCTTTACATACCTATGAGTTTTTCACCGTGTTTCAGGTGCAGTATGTATGATGCTCACTCGTTGTGGCTTGACAAATGTTTATCGGACAATTACAACAATTCGTACAAGACCAGCAAAGACGTCGAAACAGGTCAGCCTTAAACGTACGCGCGTTTCAAAAACTGAAAAGGTAAGAAGTAAGACCGTAAGAACATAAATCGATAAACCGGCACCAAGCACCGAGTAGTAAGTACCTACAGTGTACGCGTACACACAATATGCGTCACGACACGAACACGTACGACTAATAGACGCTCGGTATATGCTACGCCGCCACTAATTATTACGACTGATTATGTTACGTGAATACGAATTTTTCCAACTTTATTTTGTCGTTGATAAACGAGTCGCAAAGTGGTGGCATAGCATACGTCCTACCTATTGATTTTTTTTAATGTCGAGCCGTTCGATACGACGTACGTCCGGGATAGAGGTACTTGTCCCTAAAATCCATGGAGGAAAAAAAATATAAAATCACGAGATTGACACGTCATCACCGTGTGGTGGGGCGTGGCCACTCGCCGGCAATGTCGTGTCTTCATGGCGCCGTCGTACTTTACGCGGTGAGCTCTTGTCTCGAAATCTCATAGGGGAATACGTCATAAAGTGGTTATGCGGCGGAAGTCGGGCGAGGAGGTGTTGCGTAACAAGTCGAGGGATATTGATTATTTTCGTTTTTTTTTTTTTTTTTGTCCGAGCCCTGCGCACTAGTGCAGCGAGCGAGACAGTCGTGGCAACGCGCGGGCATCGCTGTAAATAATTTACAATGTTTTTTTTCACTGGCACAATTTCATTTTTTTCTCCAAGAATTTTCGAAAAATGAACTGAAAGAGTTGTATCAGTGTGTCGAGAAAATTCGGAAACACATTTTTTTTCAATCGTGACACAATTATTGCGCGATCGATTCCCTGATTCAGTTTCACCAACCAAAGTTGGGCCGTTTTCAGCTGGACCGTGGGCCACCGGGGCACAACCTGGGGCTTAGGTTAGAATCAAAGGTATCGAATCTGATAATCGAAAAATATGGTTCGATTGACGATATTCGATAGTAAATAATGATTCGATCTGAAATTTTCGATCAACCGTATTCTTAACAGCTATCGAAACGAATAAATTACTTTCATTACATTTGTAATTGTTATCATTAATTTCAATGATAACAAAATAATAACAATAAAAATAATAATAATATTAATTAATAATAATATAATATATTAGTTATTAAGAGTTACACTTTAAATTGTAATAATACAAATCAAAAGTAGGTGTCTAACTTAACCCGCTTGTCTGTATACTTCATTTTAAGTAATTAAAACACAATGAAGTTAAAGGTCTGTGACGATGGCACAGAAAGAAGCACTCGTAGAATTTATGTAGAACAATATTGAATTGAAAAGAGGTGAATTTACCTCCAACTTTAAACACAAAAAAGCTCAAAATCTATGGGAACAAGTAACACAGCTTTTAAATTCGATCATTAGTGCTAAAAAAACCGCTGATAAATGGTTAAAAGTAATTATTATTAATGTCTAATGAGTAATTATTATTAACCGCAAATAATTAATTCTTTACTAATTTTTGTTTTAAATATTTTTTATTGGTTACCAATTTGTTGGACAGATATGAAGTGCAATGCGAAAAATAAATGTGTTGAACTTAAAAAAAGTACAAGAAAAACAGGTGGTGGGGTCTATGAGCTAGAACACGAGTCAGGTCCTCTAGATGAAAAAATAGTTAGCATAATCGGTGATGTACCGATTTATGGCAACCAAATACATTTGAACCCTCCGTTTCTTTTGAGGGATATCAAATTGTATTGGATTTGTCAACCATCAGTTTACAGTAAGCAATAGATAGAAAATAGAAAAATTTACAGTAAAAGTGTGAAACAATAGAAATTAAAATAATATCATTTTTTATCATATTTATCTGAAATTATTTTGTATCTCGTAGGTCTGTAAAAAATATGACGAACATGGAGTTCCCTTCAACAAAATCCAAGAATAATCATGATCTGTATTCACCAAATTTGACTTCAGAATCTATTCCCAATTAAATTAATGAAGGCAATGCTACAAATATGTATGGTTTTACAGACACAAACATTGTAAACCTCAAATGTAACCTTTGAAAGGTGAATAATAAATATTAAAGTTGCCTTTTTAAATATTACTTTATTAAAACAAAAAATTTAATTATTTTAGAGAAAAATGAGGGTCTAATATTAAAGAAACGTAGCAACAAAAAATGCGATTTTTGATTAAATACAATAGCCTTGTTTAATAGTAATACGTTTTAATATTTGTTGACACGTTCAATAAGAAAAAAAAAAGTCAATCCAGTATCATTGGAGATACGTTGTTCTACTACTAATAAATACTTTAAAAATGAATATTTTATGCTAATAATCAAAATATCGCATTTTTGGTTGTTACGTTTCTTTAATACTAGACCCTCGTATTGTAAGTGTGGGTTTTGATAAAGAAGTATATAAGAATTAAAACAAGTTAAAGCGCTAATGACTGGTGTGATGACTGATGAGTATGCGTTTACTACCATATGATAGCTTTCCAGATTTCTGTACCATAATTGTACAATATTACGTAATTTAAGTTTTTACAAATACATAACCACTGAAAGCGTAATATAAAAAGCACAGACACCAGACAGTACACCTAAAAACTGTATGCAATGCTGTCAGTAAGGTTCCTTACTTCCTTCTACATACGGAATATCATAAAAGGAGAGTAAGTAGGTAGGTAACTGCTCTGCTATAGAGTAGGCGTCGAGCGTACATCTTTATTGCGGATTAAGTCACTAATTTACGTGTTCAATTTGAATTCAATGATAAAACATTGTAAATTTATACTTTAAATGCTTAAAAAAAAAAATTGTCTATTTGTATATTTAATATTTTTAAATGGATTCAATAATAACCTTATTATTTAGTATAAGTTTGGAACCTTATATTACATTTTCAAACACTTTTTAAGAGGACGTTACACCTGCATGCGTTGTCCCCGTCCTAAAAACGCGTAACATGGCAAATTTAACGTTCTGAATAATTCATTTAACTCTGTAATGATTAATATTAAATTAAAATAAAATATTTGAGCGAATTGACTTATTATTTAGATTAATTAACAAGTAAGAATATTATCCTGTAAACCTCATAGGGTGTTTTATATTTTATAATTTAATTTTAAAGTTTAATTTACAATTTCAAAATACTCATAACTTGTTTTAAGATTAAAATATTGAAACCCTATGAGGTTAACTGAATAATATTGTTACTTGTAAATTAATCTAAATAATAAGTCAATTTGCTCCAATATTTTATTTTAATATCAATCATAACAGAGTTAAATCGATTATACAGAAAGTCCAATTTTCAATGTTACAGGTTTGTAAGACGGAGACAACACATGCAGGTCTAGTTTTGTCTAGGCAGACCAAACAATTTTTACTAGATATTAATAGAAAAAAAACCAATAAAAATTAAAAATTTCTGCGAATAAATAACTCAAAATGTGTCAAAATAATCAGAAAATTATATCTTGTGTAAGAAAATATAATAACTATATACATTTGGTAAAAAATGTCAGTATCTATCCACTGTTTGGTATTCAATTTTGAATTGGTTACTATAAAATTAGAAAATCCTTATAATATATAAGTGAATATTCAATGTCGTTAAAATTTCAAACGCTTCAAACAATATTAAAAAAAGTAATGTGGCTTTCCAGTAAATTTTTCTTTTTTTCTTCTTATTAGTAAAAAACTTATGATGTGCCATACAATAATATTGAAGCTTTAGAGTTTAGGTACCTACTTATAAAATTATTTATATAATGTATTATGTATATTAGGTACCTATATGTGTTTATTACCTTATATATTACATAAGCTAAAAACCTAATATACCTATCTTACACTAGCTTGCTCAACTCATAAAAGTTTTCTTCAATAACAGTATTTACATCAATTTGCTCAAAATGCTTTGATCTTCAACGTTGAAGGTGGTTATAGGGATGGCAAATTGGAACTAGTTGGCAGTCGCTACTTTAATAGGTCTAAATTGATAATGCCCTGTACAGTATTTTACATAGAATCGGGGGAAAAAAATTTATGAAAAACGGGATTTTATAACTTCTACTCAAAAACCAGTTTTCGAAAAATTCCATTTTGTTTATAATTGGTGTACCTACCTAACTCAAACACGAATAACCGTAGATTTAAGATAGGTATGTACCTACTTGTAATGTTCACTATAGGTACTTAAATGTACTTAAATTAGTATTTTCTATACATGGCAATATGACATAATTTAGATATTGTATTGAATATTTTTTACGTATTTTTAGGCTATTGAAAAGTTTGTTCATTTTTCATAAATTGCCGTTCGAAAAATTTTTTGAACCCCTTTAGGTTTACAATGTTAGTTTATCCCCTGCAATTTGTCCAGGTTTCATGACCAAACCACATGAAAGGTGGTACAATAAAGGATGTAAAGAAAGAACTGACCAAAAAAAAAAAATGTATGCTACTTAAACGTATGACAAAAATTGATAAAATTATATGATTAGTAAATAATTTAAGAAATATAAAATATAAAATAATATTTTTAAAAAAGTTATTGCGTTCCAGATTAATTTAATCAAAAAAATATTGATATTTTAAAAAATTTTCAAAATTAAATTACTCGACATTAGTAGTATACTTAAAAAATGCGGTTTATGTTTAGATTTAAATATTCATAAACGCAAATTGATAATAAACCAATAAACAAAAATGATAATATAAATAAATAGGATAACAAACGGTATTATAATTAATACGAAACAATATTCAATACAGAGGTACAGAGGCTGACGAACGTCGTTTACGAATATTTACGTATACGTTTCGTTCGAAAAGTTTCGAGAATACGAAATTTTTAAACATTACCTACGTACAAATAGCGGATCACGTACATTTTGCTCGTTCGTTTTCCTTACGTAGTTTTCGAGAATAGACCCCCTGCTACACAGTGGCGTATTTAGTATTTTTTGCAGGGGGTGGATGACAAGAATTTTAGCTTACAGATAACGATGTAGTAATATTTATAATATAATAACAGACATGTATTTAAAGAGCCATGGGGGAGGATTTGTCCCATATCCTACCCCGTAAATACGCCCCTGCTGCTACATTGTATATATGTGTAGGCATAAGCGTGCGCACGGGGTAGTCTGGTAGTCATGGTAGGCACTTGACTACTCTGCGATCTCCCCCCCCGGCCGCCCTCGATATTATATATATTGTTATTATGATGATAATTGATAGCCGATCATAAAATACATTTTACTACCTATGGTAAATGTAGTTAAATGAGGTTATAAATTAGTTTTAGATTCTGAGTGGAACGATGAATGTATTGATTTTACAATGATGTGTGTTTTTTTATTTTTTTACTTTTGTGTCTGTCATCACGGTTTGGGGCAGTAAAACTGCTTCGATTTTCTTCAACAGTAACTTGTTTGATAGGAAAGTGAATTTAGTTGGTACTTTGGGGGATCAAAAGTAAAATTTTTCCAATAGTTTTCAAAAACGCCTTGAAAAACAAAAGAAAAAATAAGGAAAAACGGGAATTTGTACGCAAAATCTGTTTTCGAGAAAATTGATTTTAGTTTTAACTTTAAAAGAATGACTGTAAATACATGAAATTGTCACTGGTTGTTTATATTTCCATTTTCTATGCATGATAAAATTTTCAAAAAATTTTGATTTGTTTTGAACTGTTTAGGGACATTTTCAATTTCCAATTTTATTAGTTTTTTTTTCTATAAATGTCAATAAAACTTTATTCATCGAGTAAAAATACTTAAAAATTGAATACATGGCTCCTACTATATTGTTACAATGACATTTGAAAAATATTAAAAATCCTTAGTCACAGTTTTTTTTTATTAGCATTTAAAGTTCAAAAATTGACAAAATATGTTAAAATCACGAAAATTAGCAAATTATTTTGAGTTAAGAATTCGTAAAAATTTTTCTTTTTAAATCTAAGATTTGAAAATGTATTTCAAGATTCCACATAATATTGTCGACCTTTAACGAAAAAAAATGTCTACAAGAAAGTCAAATTAAGTTTTTATGAGCGAAATTCATATTTTTACAACATTTGATATTCGCTCGATTCCTGATATATTGTTACAATAGCAGTTGAAAAATATTAAAAATACATAGGCAACATTTTTTTTTATAAGAATTTAAATATCGAATTTTGACAAAATTTATCTAATTTTAATTTGAATAATTATTTTGTAGTTAAAAATGTATAAAATGTTCAACTTTTGTATCTAAGAATTGAAAATTGAAAACAAGATCCCACGTAAGTAATTAATTCTGTTACCAAAAAATCTAAAAAATACATTTACACAGTTTATTTTTATAGTCATTTTAAGTTCAAATTTGGACGAAATTACATATTAAAAACCTGAAATAACTATTTTAGTTGTTTTGTTGTAATTGAATAATATATTTCGTGGGTATAGGTACTTGAAACTTCTTAAATATACTATTATATATATCTATGATAGTATCACGGTATGTTGTTGATGTATAACGCGTTATAAGTACCTAATAGATATTGTGATATGATTAATTTGGAATTTATTATAGGTACCTATTATAGGTCAATTTTTTCTTAATACCATATATAATATTATGTCTTATACCTAGACTGACATACCGTCTCAGCTCAGAATCGTTTTTCTTATACAATGATATTATATCATTGAATTAAAATTTAATACTATCCATTATACAGTGACCCACTAGTAATCTACTGTACAGAAGAGCGACATCCACTTACCCACCTTTTTTATAACTTAGGCGTGAATATGAATATTATAATATATACGTAATATATGCGTGTGTTAATGTCTTATGTACCTACTTAATTATATGACTACCCTGCCAGAAATTCTGCGCACGCTTATGCGTGTAGGTATATATCCGGCTAGGGTTGTTGCAATTAATTGTATAATGTACGCGACTGTGTCGTCTTGAGTTTTCGTAGTACCTACAACCAGGGCCGTATTGTGGTTTGTTGGCGCCCCTGGCGAATCACAGGATTTGCGCCCCCTCCCAAATACAAATTTGCATTAGTTTAAAAAACCATTAATTGAAATATATAAAACATGTAAAAATACATAGTTTAGATCAAGTAATAACTAATAACTTTTAATAATTTTCCCACAATTCTACGGAGTGGCGTCATTTAGGGGTGGCAAGGTGGGCATTTGCCCCTGTCTGATTTTAAAAGGGCCGGTTCCCAGTTGTTGCCATTTTACCATTATTAAATTTTATAAGCGCAAAAACATGCCTATTTTATAATATTTTCAAAAAATATTATACTATATATAGGTACTAAGAAATTATTGTCACATTGATACATTTTTACTAATTGATAGTTGGAATATATTTATATTTAGACCAAAGCTGGGCACTAACTAGTTAAGAAAGTTAAAGTTAAGTTAGAATTGTTACTTTTACTATATATACGTTACTTTTATTAATATTTTACACTTTTTGGCCCAACAGATAAAACTTATTAGATATTAATAAGAAAAAAAACTAAAAAAAATTGAAAACTGACAATGTCCGTAAACAGCTTAAAAATAGTCAAATTATTTTCAAAATGTTATCGTATATATAAAAGACTAATATAAACATTCAGTGAAATTTTCAAGTATCTACAGTCATTCGTTTTTTAATTACAACAAAATAAGATAATCGTTACTAAATAATCGAGTGAATATCAAATGTTGTAAAAATATGAATTTCAAATGCTCATAACAATTTAATTTGAGTTTCTTATAGACATTTTTTTTTTGATAAAGGTAGATTATCCTATAAGGAATCTTGTATTACATTTTAAAATCTTAGTTCTAAAAAGAAAAATTTTTACGAATTAT
>NC_042493.1:122179085-122190201 GCF_005508785.2 Acyrthosiphon pisum
TATCATATTTATCTGAAATTATTTTGTATCTCGTAGGTCTGTAAAAAATATGACGAACATGGAGTTCCCTTCAACAAAATCCAAGAATAATCATGATCTGTATTCACCAAATTTGACTTCAGAATCTATTCCCAATTAAATTAATGAAGGCAATGCTACAAATATGTATGGTTTTACAGACACAAACATTGTAAACCTCAAATGTAACCTTTGAAAGGTGAATAATAAATATTAAAGTTGCCTTTTTAAATATTACTTTATTAAAACAAAAAATTTAATTATTTTAGAGAAAAATGAGGGTCTAATATTAAAGAAACGTAGCAACAAAAAATGCGATTTTTGATTAAATACAATAGCCTTGTTTAATAGTAATACGTTTTAATATTTGTTGACACGTTCAATGAAAAAAAAAAGTCAATCCAGTATCATTGGAGATACGTCGTTCTACTACTAATAAATACTTTAAAAATGAATATTTTATGCTAATAATCAAAATATCACATTTTTGGTTGTTACGTTTCTTTAATACTAGACCCTCGAAAAGAACAATTGGTATTAAATGAAACTGGCAAAATTATATATATATATATATATATAAATACTATAAAAGTAGTACTGAAAAAACACAATCTCCTATTAATAGAATGAGGTAACTATTTTAAATCAACCATTTAAACAATTGTTAAGTAATTTCTAAATCAGTTAATATTTAAAAAAAAATTGTTGTAATAAACATAATATTCTTCAAAAATCAATGAAGATTTCCAATGATATAAGTTTTCTTAGTAAAAAAAGGAATATGATATTTAAGGCTCTGTCAAACAGAAAGCGTTATTTTACCGTCACGTGATTTTGTTATTTGTTACAATGCAGCTTTATTCACGTGTTTGACAGAGCCTTAAGAGATTACCATGCTAAAAAACTACTTCTGTTAGAAAGGATTGACATAGCGGAAGAAGAAAAAGTTATTCTTATGAGGGCTGCATCCTTTTAGGAAGTATAATATTATATCTAATCAACAAATATTTTAATTTGGTTACTTAATGTTTAAATTACAAAAATATGTAGGTATACATTTAGTATCCAAAATAAATATAATATGTAATTGTACACACATTAATTAAAAGTGGACATGTAGCAATAGAGCAATAAACTTAATTCTAAATCAATATTTGATTATAGTATTATTATTATAGTATTATTCATTTCTTTTTTTCAAAATTGACAAATTTACAGTTGAAAAAAAATAGAAACATTAGGTTAATTTAATTTTGTGGATGATTACATAATTAATCTTATATGTGCAATGTAACTGTAATAAATACAAATATATTAAAAGGAACTTCAAAGTGAATGAATTTATGTTTATATATTATTATGTTATGTTAATGTTAGTGTAATAGTTTTACATTTTGAACTTTTTTAATTCTGTTAAGTAAATAAATAGTGGTGTTTTAAAAAAATTATGTTAAATTAATTTTGTGAATGATTAAATATTCAGTAAATTATAATTATTTAATACATTTGAATTAAATGTTATTGGAAATTTCTTCCTGCTGTAAGCTCTGGGTTAATTCTATTTCCTCCATTAATTATAGGTACTATTTCAGGAATTACATCTAGATCTTCTGCTTTGACTTCGTTATTATTATTATTATTAATGATGGGCACTCTATTAGTTATACCATTGAGTATAGATAGTATCTATATCTATACTATCTATAGTCAATGGTTATACAAATGTTATGTAATATTGTGCATGCATTGATTATAGTTGCTGCTTTTTCAGGATGACAATGAAGTACTCTATGCTTAAGTAGGAACCTGTATTAAATTTAATAAATTATATAACTTTTATTTTTGCATAGTTAACTTAATTTTAAAAAATAAGTACCTAAAACGCATTGTAGGTACTCTATTACAATGCTCTATAATATATCTTGTTTTACATAGCCATTTGTTATACCGTTCTGCAGGAGTATTTGGTTCTATACAGTGGTATCTATAATCATGTCCCATTGTATGTGAGTACAATCTATCACACCAATCACTCCACGTATTCCATATTTTTCATTGAATCTTGAATATTTAATTAAGAATCTTAACACTTTTTAGTAAATGTCATTGTTGTTAAATAGAATTTCAACTTTCAACCCATAATATCTAATTATTAATTTAAGTACCTACTACATTTTATTCTGAAAAATTAAAAATAAATTATTTTAGTTTTTTACCCCAGTCGAACTTTATTAAGATCTTCTATTGTTGTTGGAAACTGTAAATATTTGCTCAATATCATAGCGTTGTATAATACGACTGCTACCTCTTTTATTATGCATCTACTTACAGATGATTGGCTAACAGCAGCAATTCTGTCTACTCCAATGTCTTGTTGGTAGCTTCGACTAGTAAAGAATCAAAGTACAGTCAATACCTATAGGTAATATATTGTTTGAAAATTATTTTTTAATATCGCTAAAATTATGTGAACCTAATCCGGGGTTGAAAAAACCATATTATTATTATTGTTATTTTTTTATAAAAGATAATGGGCCCTAGGAACAGGTTCCTGTAGGGGCCATGATTTCACAATTTACAATAATATAATATTATTATCATAGGCGCAAATAGGCTAGAGCTTGGGGGGGACTAACCCCCCCCCCCACCTAATGTGAATTTAGCCCCTCTCCGGATTCATTATCGTATTAATGTAGTTTTTGTGAAGAAAAAAATTAAAATACGACCTATGTCGTAATAGGTGCATATAATACATAAAAAAAAATTTTAAAAAATACTTAAAATAAATCAAGGGTACTCGTATTTTTTAAAAATTATTCAGAGATTTTGAACGTTTTGTACAGTGTATACATAATTACATATAAATGATAAACCTATTACTATTATCAGAAATAATATTAATAGTTTTAGTTTTATGTTTGTGTTTAGCACGATAATGTAGACAATAGATATCAATTTCGTTTTAGTAGTTTGGGCTTACTTAGTATAGAAAAAAACATAAATATTGATGTGGAATCGGTCTTAAGAGGATGCTACCCATGCATTTGTTGTCTTACACACGTACGACATAGCAAATTTTAGTTCACTAATTTCAATAATGTGCTGTTAGTTTTGCTATTAGAGTGATTTGACCTATTAGGTACCATTTTTTTTAGATATTAACATTATGTGTGCTTTTATTCGATATTTTAATTTTAAAGCTAGCTTGTTTTTTGTATACAACTTGCATGAAAGTGGAGAATGGCTCTCGTAGCCCCGTAGCAGTAACGTTTTAATTCATAAGCTATAATACCTAACCTTGCAGTTTGGGTTCAATCCTATTACCAGCGCGCGCTGCACCGCGCCGCCACGGCTAGAGGCTTGATATCGGCACTAGACGAGGCAGTTGCCGTCGTTGCCTATGTTATGCATGGGAGGTGGTTACGGGTGTGCGGCGTAAACACATACAATATTGTGAATGGCGCATGCGCAAAACGCCAGCCAAGGCAGTCAAATATACTGCCTCGGGCCGCCGGGTACATTGTTATAACCGCTCTACTAGCTAGGTGGGGGACCGCTCGCACAGTTCTTAGCAAGTAAATAAAATTATTTGTTATTTACTGGATTGACCCGCCTCACCCCGCACTCGGCATTCTTAGAATACTGGAATTAATTATGGAAATCAGATGTCTTGATAAAGTAATTAATAATAATAAACATTATGACGACGCGCGACGCTGGCACTGTCGCCGTCTCCTGCATAGTGCATACTGCTCAGAAATCTTATAGATTTCATCCAATTTTTATAGTTTATTTCATGAAACATTACAACCCCCCCCCCCCCACGACCCCCTCCATGGGAGCACGCCAATGAACGGGGCGCTAGTGTTGTAATGCCTAGGGGCGGAAAAATGGCAAGTCCGCCCCTGGCAGTGGTGCAACGCAATTTACGATACATAGTGCTAAGGTGACACTAAAATTGTTTTAAAGTTTCATTTAAAAAAACTGCACATGCATACAGTTGTATAGTTAGGTAATATTTATTACCACCTATACCTTTCATTTAATTGATAGCCCAGCAGTAGTCTTTTATGGTTCCATCATGTATGGCAAGAGCTCTTCAATAAGCTTTTCAGTTGACTTCTTACACGATCGGTAGGACCCTATGAATAATCTGTTTGATAATTCTGGCAATATATCATAGGTACCTACAGTTAATTGTTAAACATTTATAATACGAAGGTACCGACTGTGTAAATTACGACTCACCAATAAAAGAGTCCATGCACTGACCATGTATCTTCTTTCGTTGTTCATAAAAATATTTTGGTCTATTGTAATTGTAAAATGTAATTGCCAAAATGCATTAGCATAACCAAATCATCGTCCATCACAATTAACTAGGTATCCATATGTTGGATTAAGCTTTAAAGTAGGTACTTACGATTTACGAATTACGTTTTAAGGACTTACTAAGTTTCAACAAAAATAATCAATAACATATAAAAATATAAAGTTGTGTTGATGTAATAGTATCAATTAGGAATCACAGTCAAAAATCTAGGATTTGACTGGGTTTTGACAGTCGAAGTATTACATCGAAAACACTTTGAGAATACGCTTTTTGGTGAAAATCGAAACTTATGTTATTTTCGACTGATCTTGTTTTCGATTGCTTTGAGAATAGGAGCCCTATAGTTGTTGGTAGTTGTTGATCGCGATTATAGACATATAAACTAGTGTACAGTGCTTCCCACACCGCCTTGCCAATGGTGAATTTAGATGACACAACTGAGAGATAAAACATAACAAATAAGCAGATGAGAGAGAAAAAACACATGTTTTGGGCTATATGTTAGAAAATAATATTGGGTTTGTTAAATAAACTGTTATAATATAATATTATATATATTTTATTATGTATGTAGGTTGATCCTTTTAGTTATATTTATTATAAGACAAAATAACTATCCAATCCATAAAATCTGATTTATGATTATAAAAATCAGTTTAGTAGGTAGTAGGTACCTACTTTAATTTTTTTTAATATCTTAACTTATTTTAGACTTAAAATAAACAACAATACATATTTATAATAGGCAATAGTACCTATACCTAATTATTTAATATTATGACAATATTCTATAAGTTACGATGCTCTTACTAGACTTTTCAGTAGATATTGCTGTAAAAAATATTGTCTTTCAAGTTTCTATAGACACAGCATAGAATAATTTAAATATTTTATGTACTTTCATGTTTAGTTATTTTATGCTAAGGCAGGTACCTAATTACTTTATATTGACCCATTATCATTTCTTTTGTTTTTTTTATAACAGACTTGCCCATAGTATAAGAAGGTAATTAACTTAAGTTAACAGAATAGGTAGCTAGTAAATTAAAATATTAAAAGTTTAATGTTTGTTATTTAAAAAAAAAAAACTATAAACACGTTTTAAAACTTGGGACACGCATTTGTCATTCGGGGGACACACTTTGATTTTCAGGGGTCACAAAGTGTGTCAGGGGACAAGGTATTTTAACCCCTGGCAATATGGTATATCTGGGATAATATATGTATAAGATTGTTTTCAGCCACCGACTATAGGATGTGCTACCTGACGGTTCTGTTAGCGCGGGCTTGACCCAGAACAACAAAGTGCGCAACACTCTCGTCCAGGTTATGCCCTAGTGGCCCACGGCCAAGCTGAAAATGTCCCAACTTGGTAAAACTGAACCAGGGCATCGCAACTTGTCCCAAAATTGAAAAAAAAAATGAGTATCTAAATTTCTCGGTACACAGATTCAACTCGTTCAATTCATCTGGATTCTATATAGAATAATTCATTATTCTATTCATTATTTTTTACAAATAAGTTTAAAAAAAAATCTTTAGCATAGACGACGCCGGATGGGAGTCAGAAGATACAGGACAGCTATCGCAATATATAAATCTGGAGATAGTGTTAATAAAATAAATGATAAATCAAAAAATCAAAACAATTTTCTACTAAGTCGAAAGAGTCAGGCGCGTGCAGAAAGGGGAAGAAAAGGGACATAACCCCTCTGGGATCAGCCACCATTCACGATAGCGTGATACAGTTGTACCTCGAAGAGACATTTTTTTTATAACTCCCCTCCCCCACCCATTTAAAACGTTTATAAAGGTACGGCGAACGCTACTACATTGAGTTCTAAAAGTGAAAACATCAATATAGTGATTAAAATGTTTACGAGAGTATTGAGATATTTAAATAAGTACACAGTGAAAAACGCCTGTTGGTATAGAAAACGTTTACTCCCTGTGCACCCCAGTACACCCCATTCAAAATTCCTGGGGAGTGAAAACCATCTGCTACACAGCCACAAAGGCGATGTATATGTTACACGCACTAACGCAAAATCGGTTTTAAAAAAGGAATACGGCGGCCAGTGTAACCATTGGTTACGAAGGGGCTGACGACGGTCGCGTTGATGGCTATAGCCGAATCTCGTGTAATAGTGTAATACAATGTAACAAAGCGGAAGCTACATAAAATAAAATATAATATTATTATTTTCGTAAAAACAAAACATGGGCAATGATATTCATGTTGAATACAATATATGGATGAACGATGATTAAAAAAGATTAATACGAGTAGTTTGACATACCTAATAAGTTATGATTAAAGACCTGATATAATTGTGTTAAAAAATATGTCAAAATTACACTACAAATATGTCAAAAATTGCAATGAAAATATTATACAAATATGTTACAATTCAAATGCAAAAACAATGCATTGAAAGATACATTAAAAGTTACATAAAATATCATATTATAATATCATATAAAATGTATAATGTTTAATTAACTACTTACTTAACATACTATAAACTATTATATTATTAAAGAAAAGTAATTAAAAATGTATATAATTTTTCTGAATTAAAATGAATATTTATATACATTTCTAAATTGTGTTCTTGAAAATTGTGTCGTCTGTTACTTAAAGTAGGTTAAATAGTGAAAAGTGCGTTCAACATAAAATACACTCGCAGTTATCGGTGCACATTTAAAATAATTTAAAAAAATTGGCGTTATATTATCTAAATTAACATTTTGATTTCCTGCCATTTATATCCTTCACTTTTTGTTACCGATATATCATTATATCAATAATATCACGACACTCGGATGAGTGTGTGGCCGTAGAACGCTTCTCTCCTATTAGAAGCCCCACTGTACATTTTCAATGTGGCTTTTCACGGGCTCTGTCATGTACGTACAGAAAATGCTAATATAAGCATTTTGTGAAAATGTCAAGTATCTATGGTTAACTGTTTTTGAATTACAACAGAATGAGAAAATAGCTACTTGAGAAATCAAGTGAATGTTGTAAAAATTGGAACTTTAAAAGGTCATACAAATTTTTTTTTTGATAAAAGTAGACAAACTTATGAGGAATCTTCTATTACATTTTTAAATCTTAGATTTAAAAAGAACATTTTTTAGGAATTTCTAACTTAAAATAATTTGCACATTTTCATGATTTTTACGAACTTTGTCAAGATTTGATCTTTAAACGCTTATAAAAAAAATTGTGACAATGTATTTTTAATATTTTTCAAATGTCATCGTAACAATATAGTAGGAGACCTGTATTAAATATTCGAACTTTTTTACCCAACAAATACAATTTTGTCGTCATTCATAGAAAAAATATTTTCCGTAACCACTTCAAAATAAATTAAAATATTTTGATAATTTTATCGTGTATAGAAAATGCAAATATAAACAACCATTGGAATGTTCATGTATATATGGTCATTATTTCAGAGTTACCCCGAAAACCAAAATTTGATTTTGTCAAATACTAATTTTTCGTAAAAATTCCCGTTTTCCTTAATTCTTATGTTGTTTTTCCCAGTGCTTTTTAAAACTATTGGGAATTAAAAATGTTAACCTCCTCAATGCACCAATTAGATTCACTTTCCCATCGAACAACGTAATGTTGATGAAAATCGAAGCAGTATTACTGCTGAAAACGGTGATGACAAACACAAAAAAGGCGGGTAAGTGGATGTCGCTCTGCTGTACAGTAGGTTACAAGTGGGTCACTGTATAATGGATGGTATTAATTTTGAATTCAACGATATAATATCATTGTATAAGAAAAACGATTCTGAGTGGACTAGTGGAGATGGTTAACAAATTTGTCAGTCTATGTAATAGACACATTATATACTTATCTATGGTATTAAAAAAGGATTAGTGTTGTTAAAGCAGGGTATTATATTTTCATATTATTTTCGTATTATAGGTACATGTATGATATGTGCCCAAGGGTGCCCATCAATCAAAACCTAGGGGGGTGACAATATCATAAAAAAATAACTAAGAACCAACCAAATTGGTTTTATTTAATAACAGAAAATAAATACACAACATAAATAAACGATGTACCTATAAGTAATAAGCCATGTATTATAATATCATCAGTAAAAATACTTTATTATTTACAATAACAAAAAATTACAATAATTTCACATTTGTCTAAGGGGGTGACATGCCACCTTCTGAATATTATATAAATACAATAAAAATTATTTATTTCAAAATGTTTTTTGTTTTGTCTTTTATATTTAAAACGTTCATTAGCGATTGCCGGTGTCAACACAATAACTTACACAATAGTTGGCGTTCGCGAACTTGCCACGGTGACCGACGTCAACGCAGCACGTTTTTGACGCTTTCCATCGTTTGATCTATCCATGTTTACGTATTCATTGTATTTTGGTTTTTTTGTCTTCCTATGATATTGATATAAAATTCCTTTTTATCTGTAGTACTAATAATTTAAGTCGAACCCGGCACACCATTAATAATAATGTAATAACTCTATTAGGTCTGATCGTTAAACTCTAGGTCCTAGAGATAAATATTATTAGATTATTATTATGGACACCGAACGAAGATATTATATCCTATTGTATAATAATATATATAATATAATATACATATTACTTATGGGTGTAATATATTTTTTTATTTCTTATAAGATGTTCAACAATATTTTTAAAATTTTGTAGGTATGTATTTTTAAATATATACAACGATATACCGAAAAAGTTTTAAAAATTAAAAAAAGTCATGAACACATCATCATAAGCAAAAGTTATAATTTTTGTCGCTTGGGGCATTTGCCCCTTTCACCCTCCCCTAAATGCGCCACTGTGTACGGAAATTATTATATCGGCATAGATGTACCTATCGTATAACATATTATGTACAAACGTAGGCCACTGTGGTAAATAGTGGTCGGGAGGAAGGAAGGTTTTCGTCTGTGGTTCTCATCTGTAGTTATCGTCGAACAAAAATGCCACCCGCAACATGGCGACGTTGCCGAAATCATCCCTAACTATCGATTTGAGGGACGTGCCAATAGCGTTTGTGTTTGGGGTGAGGGTGGGATTGTCGAGTTTGTGCCGCGCTGACAAAGGATAACACCCTACTCAACCACTCGTGACAAATAACCACCGGGGGGGGGGGGGGGGGGCAACATTATAATAAATATTTTTTATTGATCCAGCTGAAACCCAATATCGTTTATTTACTGGCCGTTGGTAAAAATAAGAGACTATCGTGTATCGTGTGTACAAAAGCCATTATAATGGTATAATAAATGTATACGAATTCAAAACAAATTAGTGGGTAGAAATATCCAGGGCCGTATTAAAGGGGGGGACAACGGGGACATTTGCCCCAGGCGGCCAATTTTTGACACATTTAGGGAGGCGGCAAAGCACTGGTTTATATTATATAAATAACTTTCTTTGTTAAGAATTTGTTTGAGTACCTATACTTGGACTTTGTGCATTGCATGATTATGATACGGCCATTTGGCGTAATTTAGTAATTTGTCAATCAATGATACAGTAGAACTTCCATACAACGGTCACCGTAGGGACTGTAAATAATGACCGCTATTTAGAGGTGCCCGTCCTACAGAGGTAGAATAACACTAGGATAACACTCGACGGGACCAAAAAAATTGACCGTTACATAGAGGTTACTGTTAACGGAAGTTTTACTGTACCTATTAATTATTGTAATTTTTTTATAGATTACATTTGTATGTTGTCTTACATTTTGACAAGAAATAAAATAATGTATCATCGTGATCTGTGTTCTTAATAAAATTTTCATGAATAAAGAATTACAACTAAACAATTTAAAAAGTGGGTAAGTGGATATCGCTATGCTGTACAGTAGGTTACAAGTGTATTACTGTAATGGATAGTATTAAATTTGAATTCAATGATATAATATCATTGTATAAGAAAAACGATTCTGAGCGGCGCCGGTTTGTCAGTTTAGGTATTACACATATTATATACTTATCTATGGTATTAAAAAAAAAAAGGTATCAATAATAAATTTCAAATTAATCATATCACAATATCCATTAGGTAACGCGTTATACATCAACAACAAACCGTGATACAATCATAGATATATAATAGTACAAATAAGAAGTTTCAAGTATACCCACGAATAACATTATACAATCACAACAAAATAACTTAAATATTTATTCTAGGTTTTTAATATGTAATTTCTTCCAAATTTGAGCTTAAAATGACTATAAAAATAAACTATGCTATTGTATTTTAGATTCTGAGTGAAACGATGAATGTATTGATTTTACAATGATGTGTGTTTTTTTTTTATTTTTGTATCTGTGTACACGATAAGTAGTCGAAATAATGCTTCGATTTTCGACTTCAGTATCTCGTTCGATGGGAAAGTGAATATCGTTGGTGCATTGGGGAGGTCAAAATTTAAATTTCCCAGTGGTTTTCAAAAGCGCCGGGAAAAACAAAAGAAAAATTAAGGAAAAACGGGAATTTTTACGCAAAATCGATTTTTCACAAAATTGAATTTGGTTTTTGGTGTAACTTTAAAAAAAATTACCGTAGATACATGAAATTTTGACTGATTGTTTATCTTAGCATCTTCTATACACCATAACATTTTCAAAATATTTTGATGTATTTTGAGCTCTTTACGGACATTTTTATTTTCCATTTTTTTTTAGGTTTTTTTTCTAAAATATCAATAAAATTTTATTTG
>NC_042493.1:122191220-122195887 GCF_005508785.2 Acyrthosiphon pisum
CCTACTTTACTGCAGAGCGAAATCCATTTACCCACCTTTTTTAGATTTTTTGGTAACAGAATTAACTACTTACGTGGAATCTTGTTTTAAATTTTCAATCCTTAGATATAAAAGTTGAACATCTTATACATTTTTAACTACAAAATAATTATTCAATTTTAAATTTGAATATTTGATAAATTTAATTGTCAAAATTCGATTTTTAAATGCTTATAAAAAAAAATTGTGCCCATGTATTTTTAATATTTTTCAACTGCTATCAGGTGCCTTGTATTAATTTTTTAAACTTTTTGGCCCAACAGATAAAACTTTATTGATATTTATAGAAAAAAAAACTAAAAAAATTGAAAACTGACAATGTCCGTAAACAGCTCAAAAAGAGTCAAATTATTTTCAAACTTTATCGCTTATAGAAAATGCTAATATAAACATTTAGTGAAATTTTCAAGTATCTACAGTCATTCGTTTTTTAATTACAACTAATTAAGAAAACCTACTTGAGAAATCGAGTGAATATCAAATGATGTAAAAATATGAATTTCAAACGCTCATAAAAATTTAATTTGACTTGCTTGTAGAAATTTTTTTTTTAAAGGTAGACAAAGTTATGAAGTATCTTGTATTAAATTTTAAAATCTTAGATTTAAAAAGAAATTTTTCATGAATTTCTAACCTAAAATAATTTTCAAATTTTCGTCATTTTTACTTATCTTGCCAATATTTGAACTTAAGATGCTCATAAAAAAAAAATTGTGACTTTGGATTTTTAATTTTTTTCATCTACCTTTGAAACAATATACTAGGAGCCTTCTATAAAATTTTCAAGCTATTTTAACCAACAAATGAAATTTTATTATTTGGAAACTGTTATGGTGTATAGAAAATGCTAATATAAACATACAGTAATATAAACGTACAGTCAAAATTCCGTGTACTTACAGTAATTTTTTTAAGAGTTGCACCAAAAACCAAAATTAATTTTCTCGAAAACAGATTTTGCGTAGAAATTACCTACCGTTTTTCCTTAATTTGCCTTTTGTTTTTCACGTCGCATTTAAAATCTAATGAGAAATTTTACTTTTGACCCTTCAAAGTACCAACTAGATTCACTTTTCTATCAGAAAAGGTACTGTTGAAGAAAATCAAGCAATTTCAGGGTCCTAAAAGGTGATGAAAAAAACAAAAAAAAAAAATTTAAAAAAACACACATTATTTTAAAATCAATATATTTATAACTCATCCGCTCAGAATCATAAACTATTAACACTAAAAAATATTTCACAGTTGTAGAATGGGAACCAATATTATACAATTTATTTAAATATTTCTTATTATTTTATAATTTTTCATTGGGTATTTTAAAATATTGTATTAATTTTTATTATTATTGCCCCCTAACATAAGCCAGGAGGATATATATAGTTTTTATAGTTATGGATAGGGCTAGGATAATATAGAATTTTGCACCAATTTTTAGGATTTATAGGATATAGCTATTCAAGCACAAAATGTGATTAAGTCATATACGATTCCATATACATAAATTTATTTTGCTTTTTTTTGCATTTTTTTGATTTAGGGTCATTTTGTAGCATTTTTAGGTCATTTTTTCAATTTTACGGGCATTTTTTATACTTTTTTGAAATCTAGGTAATATTTCTATACATTTTCATTCACACTAAATGTTCTCGATAAAAGGTTTGAATTTGTAACAGAAATAATATCGTATTTAATATTCCAATTATAAAGGTAGTGTGTTGATACTCGGTATGGATAATTTTCAGAATAAAAAAAATATACGTATATATTTTTTAATTTATAGTATTTTTTGTTGTTTATTTCAGAAAATTTCAAGTGGGCCATTGTATGATAAGTTCAAACTTCAAACTGTAGTATTCATATCAAGAAATTCTTAAATTAATATTCTTTTTCTATTTTTCAAAATATTATAATTTAAATAATTTTGTACCGAAATATTAATTTATTTATTTATTTATTTATTTAAATATACGGACGTAAGTCCTATTACAATTTCGAATATTTTATTAATAATTAATAATTATAATGCATTTTTATAATATTGTAAGATCCTTTTTTTTTTCTTTTGGGCATTTTTTATTGTCATTTTTAGTTTATTTAATGGTAATTTTTTTTAGGTTTTATGGGTCATTAAAATACTAGCCCTAATAATTGTTATTAGTATAGTTGTAAAAACTCCAAAACTCGTACTTTCATGTATTTTTTGTCATGCGTTAATAGGCTGCAGCCGCCATCGGCAATTTGCCCATTCGGTAAATATAATAAATAATAATATAATATTGTTAGCGTAGAAAAAATATCAATAAATTACTACCCAACAAGACGCGTTCATTTATACCCTATATACGACAATCCATTTATTAACGTAAAACACTTATTATTTTAAAAAACACTGGCATTTTTAAATTATTTCTTTTACTCTGAATTTTTATTTCTTATATTTAAATACTAGAATTTGAAACAGTATTGTCATAACGTAAAATAATCGCAGAATAAATTTTGTATTGAATAATTTTGTCTTCATGTAAAATACCTACTTTTAAGTCAGTAGAAATATTTTGCTCCCGAGCCGCTGTCTGGCAACCCCTGAACCAGGGGGTGAACAGACAAACGAACATTCCCATAGTATGTTTTTAATATGTTCAATAAAATATATGTATAGTGATATGGCACTATGGCAGGGGGGCCGAGGGAAATATGGAGCCGCGGAGTTAAGTGAAAAAATTTACTTGGGCAGGCAGGTTAAATGAGCCAAGGCAGGAAAAAAATTATTCGCAATATTATCGTAAATATTATGAGATATCAAACGCATTAAAATGTGTAGAATTCGAAACAATATAATGCCATTTTAAATTTTGTATGGGATATTTATTTTGTTTTCATATAGGTGTATATTAGAATCCCTATTATTATGTTAGGTAGTAAAAATGTTTGGTTCCCGAGTCATGGTTTGGGCACCCCTGATATATGTCCAATGAAAAGAGTGTTTCACAAACAAACACCTTTAATGGTACTATGGTAGGTACATATTGCCGATATTGTAAAATAGATAATAGGTATATTGTATTTGTATAAATATTTCGTGTGGTGCTCCGCGATGGGTAAATATATTATATGACCTGAAGTGAAAACCGTTATAATGTGGGTAATACGTTATTTTATTAAATAACTAGTTATTCTATAAAATGTCTAAATATGCTCGTTAATATATATATTATACGGTTTTACTTGTTCATATATAGAATACTGATTGGGTTTTCTGCGAATATGCAATTTAATAACTATTATTATAAATTATTATTTACTAATTAATATAATTAATATTTTGGATTCTTTTTTTATAAAATTCATTTTTACAAAATGAATTATTTTGAACCTTTGGTTTGGGAAAAAAAATTATCTTAACGTGGCAATAAAATTAATTAACTCGTAAGTTACTGAATAACATATGAAAAAAATGTGATTAACTTAGTTAAAAGTAACTTAACTTTAACTTATTAAACAGCCTTCCTTTTTGGACTACAAATAAAATTTTATTGATTTTTATAGAAAAAAACAGCTCAAAACAAGTCAAAATATTTTGAAAAATGTATTAAGTAAAGCCGTATAGGAATTGATAAAATAAACATTTGATAAATTGTGCCTATGGATATTTAATAATTTTCAAATGTCATTGTAACAATATATAAAGAGTCTTGTATTAAATTTTCAAGCTTTTTTACATAACAAATAAAATTTTATTGACATTTATAGAAAAAAAACAAACAAAAACCGAAAATGTCCGTAAATTAATAAAAAAATAATTCAAATAATATTAATAATACATTTTATCCAGTGGTGCCGAGTTCAGTTAAATAAGGTGGTTCAATTCCAACCAAAGCTCACCCAACCACTCACCCACCCACCCACCCAATCATCATTCAAAAACAGAAGGAAATTATTTAAAACTCCAAACCACACATAGCCGCTCGCTACGCTCGCAAATTATTTGTATTTTATTAAATAATTTAATATTTTATTTTATTGTTGTATCGATTTCAATCATAGTCACTGATGATTAGTTAGTCAGTTACTATGTTCACAAAGATTTTTGAGTTCCACGATAGATCACAACATTTTTTTGTTTATAAATGGTTACTATATTGGTAACAGATATTATTATTGTAGGACAAATTAGTAGAAATGTTGTGTGTATTAATAGTTGTCATTGGTTACTCGGGCAGATGAGGTAAAATAATGAATCAAATCGTCGCATTTACATGGCCTCGATTAAAGAAACTATATCTTAAAAACAATTGTATGTTTGTAGCTTATATATTTAAAAACTACAGGACTGATGTTGACGAAAATTTCAGAGATTATTCTTAGAGATATCATAAACGCTTTGAGAGTAAATTTAATTACGATAAAAATATACCAAGTGGTAAATCCAATTAGCGACTTGTGGTCAACCTTATCTTTCGAATTATTTCATAAATAGCGAGGCACGCCAACGCCCGCGCCGATTTGCTCTTGAATTAAGTACACTAAAACTGAGATACATCCAGTATAATCAGGTAATACAGCTAGTACAAGTATAAATGTTAATACATTATACATAAATATGGAAACATTATTTCGAGATATTT
>NC_042493.1:122196008-122240012 GCF_005508785.2 Acyrthosiphon pisum
ACCACCATAAGTGCGTACTCGGCGCCACTGATTTTATCGTGTATAGAAAATGATAATATAAACAACCAGTGAAAATTTCAAGTATCTACGGTCATTTGTTTTAGAGTTACACCAAAAACCAAAATCGATTTTGTCGAAAACCTATTTAGCGTAAAATTCCCGGTTTTACTTATTTTTTTTTTGCTCGGCGTTTTTAAAAATTTCTGGGAATTTTAAATTTTAACCTCTAAATGCACCAACTAGATTCACTTTCCTATCGAACAAGATACTGAAGTCGAAGCATTATTACGACTATTTTTCGTGTACTCAGAATCTAAAATAAATATTGTTGATCCTTTATTTTGTTGATATTACATTTTAGTAGGTACAGTTACAATTGTCCTTACAATATACTGCATAGGTTGGCTTATTAAACACTCAGGTTTATCAAATAGTTATCATTAGTGTTTGAAGTATGAAATATTTCACAAAAACGTAAAACATTAAAATTTTTTTTAACACGAATAAAAACACAATTTATTTTTTTTTTTTATCACAATGTTCAGTGTTCTAAATTCTAATGTAAGAATTCAGTATACCTACTTGTATCATTTAAGCATTACAATATTTAAAAATGTTGAATGCCATTTTAAATGTATAATACCAAAGGTTAGGTTATGAAGGTAATTTATGACAATCATACGTAAATATAAAACTTATTTAAAAATAAAACAAAATGTATTAAAATACTGAAATATTTCACACATTTGATATATTTCTTGTAATATTTTATTTTTTTAAATTTCATGAAATTTTCAAATACTAGTTATCATATTTGATTCTTAGCACGGAAAAATAAAAATGTGATGCTTATTAATTACTTTTATCATCAGATAGCCGAGATATTGCAAATTGTCATTGAAACATGGTAAAGAAAAATAATAATATACATTATAACATAAATCATAATAGTTAATAGGTAATAATTATTACGATCTTGTTATTATGTTCAATCTGTATGCACGGCGGCGCTGGTCGATAGTATGATTAAAGACATATATATATATATATATATATATATAGATATGTATATCTTTAATCATGTTCTGAATGGAGTATAGAGTTCGTTCGTTCATTATAAATTAGGTTCATTTAGATTTTCGTTCAGTTGACGTTTTGACGAGGTAGACGAACTCATTCGTATCGTATTATCGTTCGTTCAGTAACCATTACGGTTGTAAACCTACAACAACGGTGGTAACCATTGTTCGGCGGGGAAGAAAAACGAGGAGGAAATTCTGTACTCCCCATAGACATATAAATGTTTTAAATGTCTATGGTACTCCCGGATTGGAAACGAGCAGCTTATCAGTTAGATTTATCAGTTAGGTTTATCACGATTTATCTCTTTAAACGACCCGTGCCCAGGCAAGGTTTATAGACAATATTTACCTATAAACCTTGGTGCCCAGCGGTGAACGCCGAACGGTAAACAGTCTTGTCGTAAAATAATTTTAGAACGCCGAGCGTTTGTTGAAAAACACGGAAAATTCGCTCGGTTTTTATCGCGTTTTCGTTCCGTGTGCCGCTCGCCTTTGCAGTCAGCTCTTCGAATTCGGCACCCCGCCGCTGCCGTCTTCACCTTGTCGTTCGCGACGCGTCGCCGAGTCATTCATTTGTGTGGCGGTGGACGATCTGCACAGATTTGCACACGATTCGCCGCGGTTGTGCAGTTTTCGGCTTCGTACTGTAATATTGGTGATCGTCATTGGATCACGTAACGTAATTTACGCTTAGCGGTCGCCGGTTCCCGTCAATTAATCGTTATTGCCAGTATTGTGGCATCGACAGACACAGGAGGTTGGTGCTGTTCATAATATTACTATCATTATTATTTATTTCAATATATTTTGTATTTTGTATTTATGATATTATAGTCAATTATTATTGAATTGTGCGTACAACTGTGTGTCACTATCGGTTTTGTTATTATTATTAATTGTTTATACTGGGCGCTCAGTAGTCACCATGTATAAATATAGTGATGGGAATGATCAAATCAATCTGATTACCTACCTATTTTAAAAATGTTTCCAATAATAAAACAATTGAATAGATTCTCAGTACACTAATTTTTTAATTAACAAAAACAATTTTACGTAAATAACAATAAATACGCTTCAACTGAATGAGATAGGTACTTAATAGTATTATTCATATACCTACCCTATAAACTATACCAATTACTATACTTATAAAACCAATGACTATGAAGTAGTCAGTGGTATATAGGTAGTGAGATAAAAAAAAAAAATCATTTGATTATGAAATATATCGATTACTAATCATTTAATTATTCTCATCACTATATATTATATAGTTAGGGATGGAAAACTTTGTCCCATTATATTACCTGGTGTTTTTCAGGGATATATGAAAGTAATATATTTTAATTTTAATAACAACAATTAATCTTTAAACTGTTTATTCTGTGTTATTTTATTGGATAGTTTGAATTATTCAAAAAAATTATTTTGTGTTGAATAAAATGTATAGCCACCACATTAAATTGTTATGATTAAACTTACAATCTATGAACGTTTCATAATATGTTTATAATGATTTTATGTGTGTGTCACACACAAACTAAATTTATATTTTAAGTAATGTTTATTAATTTTAATGATATACATGATTTTGAATACAATATTTACCTAATTGAATTCAAATTAATTAATCTTTTTTTTTTTTTTAGTGAGATTGTTCTCTTGCACAATTTGCAATGAACATTCAGGAACGAGTTCAGGAACTTATTCTAGATCTACACTATGTGGGCTCATATTCCACTCTGCTTGTATTTTGCCATGGTCTCATAGGTGAAACATATTTTAATATTGCTAAATATTTCAATATAGACTTGTTGTATGAAAAAAATTAAATTTTTCATGATATTTTATATCCGAAGCTCAAATACATGTCCAAATTGTAGAGCCCCTGCATATGAACATGAATTGGTCAGACTTCATCCATCGAGAAATGAGAGGTTTACAGTTAAAATCAAAGAAGAACTGGACTCACTCGTGGACTCATTACAGTAAATATTTTTATACATACAAAGAATATTGTATATAATTTAAAAATGATTAGAACATTAGTTATTTACTACTTGCATATGATTTCAAATCTTGTTATACTGATTTTTGCTATCGAGCTTATATATTTTGTAAACAAGTATATTAATATAATAGAGCTATGAGTGCTTGTGGTCTAAGTCAAAATTTGAAAATTAAAATTTGAAACATGCAAAATATAAAATTTTTTTTATTATTTGAACTTGGATATAAATTTTCAGTTGGTAATAATCCAAATCATAATAATATTGATTAAAAATAAAACCGATTTAAAATAGATTCGTTTCAATTTTTAATAAAAACACTGTCAATATACATAATTTAAAAGCTTCTCGATTGTTAAACTAATTTACAATTTGGTCTTCTACGTCTATATACGGAAGTCTCGCATGTTAATAGATCTTACAAAGTTAAATATATATAATATAGTATATAAATATATAATGCTTTTAAGAAATTAAACTTTATAGAAAAGTAATTACAATTCCAATTCTTAATTTGATTTCCTTATACATTTATTAAGTAACAGTTATTAAAAACATAATAATTTAATAATAATTTATCACAGCAACAAATTATCAGGATATATTAACAACATATTATGTGTATGAAGGTTTCTATTCATAGAACAGAAACTCTAAAACCACTTATCAATAATTTATTTTTATAATTAATAAAGAATTCTTGTTTTAGGAATTAAATAAATGTTGGTTGGATGCTCAATCAAATCTACAAGATCAAAGTGGAAGAACTCACATCTAAACTGAATACCTTAGAATAGTTTAAAAAAAAAGCCGTATTGCTGTTGATGATGTAGTAAATGACTTATTTTCATATCAGCTTAATAGAAAGAAAGAGTAAGTAATCTTGTTAGTTACTAAAATATTGCAGTTTTTATACTTCAATATTACATTATGTAATTTTATTATTTCTATTTTTGCACAGTAAATTATACCACATCTTTATACAAAATCTGCAGATGAAAATTTTAACTAAGAGCAAAGTAAGAAGATTTTGTTGCAAAAAGAGGTATAAGTGTACCAGGCAAGAAATTCGGCTGAGTTCAAGTAAATTAATATTTTTTAGTTAATTTAAATATTTTAGGTTTGATTCTAATTGAGTATTGAACATTTTTACTAATCTTATATTATTAATTTATCAGCCAATTAAAATCGGAAATAGAAAAGTTAAAATTAGAAAAAATGGATATTCAAAGTATATATCATGATTATAAACAGCCAAGTACATCGTCAAAGGTATATTTAATGTTTTTTTTTTTATATTAAGGCGGGATCCCACTACTCTTGTTTGACAAATATCCACAAATACTCGAATAATCAGCAAGTTACCGACAATCGACGGGAAGGTGGCGATTAACGAATACCATATTCGTACAAGTACTCAATTCCCACTACTCGGAGAGTATCCACAAATACCTTATATTCGTCAAATACACGAGTCTTGGGATCCTGCCTTTATGTATTATATTTTTTTATAATGAACAATTAAAATGTTATGCAGTGACGGATCTAGAATTTTTTATGTTGAGGGGAGAGGGATCATTATTATTTTCCAAATATTTAAAAACAGCTCAATTTATTAACCTATATGGTAAGCCAATTGGGGTAATGGGCCCATTTTAAAAACTCAACGTCTTGCCCTTTAAAATATTGTCATCTTAAAATTTTGTATAGGTTTTTTTATTTGAACGCTAAAACTGAGCAAGTTTTACTTAGACAACACACGCGGGTGTGACGTCCTCTTAATAATAATAGTATTGTCTATAATATTTATTTATTAGCAACAAAAGAAATGTAGTCAACGCTTTTGCTGTACATTAAGAGTCTTGTGTGCCACTGTAATGAATGGGTTAAATTAAAATTATTTTAAATTATTTTATATAATAAACAATTCTGAACAAAAGTCTTTCAGCCTATATTACTAAGTGTATTTTATGATATTATATTGCTATTAAAGTTTCTATTATTAGTAGGCTGAATTAATATTTTCCGAAAACGTGACATTGAAAAATGTTATTGTATAATAATATACTTAAGTAGAGAAAAGTTTCATTTTTTTTGATCAAGCGAAAAATTATTTATCGATTTGAAAATTTGTTATGGTTATAAACAGCTCAAAAAGAGACAAAATATTTTTAAAACTACATATCAACATTTTATGAAAATTTAAGTAACTACTAAGGCTTATTAGTTCTGAGGCAAAAAAGCTGCTATACAAATAAGATACCTACATACGTATATTTATATTTTTTTATAATTTTTAATAATTATTTATGATAAAAACTGGACATGTCAATTAAGGATTTGAAAAACACAATACAATAATACTTAATGAAAACTTTCAAAATAGAGAAGTGATACATTGTAATGTATATATTAACTTGATCAAATGGCAAAAATTAAGAAATATGCTCTTAAAACTAAAATATCACTAAATATGCACTAAGAGTATTTTTTTTGCGTAGTGTCTTAAAAATTATTTCAAACTTACTCAGCAATAAATATAATAGACCAAAACATATAAATACAGCAACTAATGTCTTTTTTATTTTTCAATTCAGCTGCTCCCTCCTCCCACCTATTTTATAAACGAGGGCGATATTAAATCTTTTGATTCTCTGGAGGCAGCAGCCTTAAAAAGATTGAAAACATCTGTTTTAAATGGTTTTCACGATTAAGTATAAATACTATAAATTGTGTCATACTCTATTATTTAATTAAAATTGTATAATTTTCTACCAAATAAATAAATGTACTTACATTTGTTATTATAGATTAAAAGGTGAAATGCTAAAAATGCTGTATCTTTAAAAATACCAGTGGTTAATGTTGGATGGATTAATGATACACTTCTTGGTAAAAAAAAATTGGTTTATAACAAATTAAGCGCAAAAAATACCAACAATTTGACTTGCCCAATCCATATCAAAATAACTACACTAAAGTATCACATCTTATGGGTATGCTAAAAGTTAATATTTTTTTTTTTATATATTCACAATTTGTACATTATTTTTTTAGTTTTATAATGATTGTTCTGCGCAATGTTCATTAACCATAATTCATATATTTTTTGTATCAGATACCTAGATAAATATCAAAAATAGTGATACATTCTGAACATTAAATTCAATTTTTTTTCATAGGCTTGGAAAAAGCGTCCTAACCTTCCTAAATTAAAATCACCACCTAAAAAAATTAATAAGTCTACTGTGACAAATAAAAAAATGAAAACATGTGTTATATAAGAATTTTTACCATCAGGTGTTAATAATGGTGAAGGCAATAATATCAATAGTATCACTTCTATTTTAGCCATACTGATTGCAACTGAACCAAGTATGTCTTCTGGGTAGGCAACTAGACGAGCAGAAAAAGCATAAAAGGTATATATTATCTAATTTTTTAAATATATAAGTATAAATGATATATATAGTTTGTGGTTAACATGTAAGAATGTAGTTATCAAAATAAATTTTTTCAGGTGAATAAACACAAATAACAGTCTGCTAAGAACAGCAATCAATTATCCATGTGACTTTACGAATGATTACTTGACAGTAAAATCAAGACTGCATACTCTCAGTAAACATCTGTAATAAAACCTTATATATCAAGACTTTAGTTACAATTATCCTAACAATCAGATTATCATATATTTAATAATTACCTATATAATTAGAACTAAGAGAGTAAGGTATTTCTGACTTTATAAAGGTGTATATAATATAATAAATAAAAATCAAATATATTGTGTTATAATTTCGTAGGTACATAAAATAAAATACAATAAAATACATTTTTGAAATTATAAAAAATTAACACGTTGACTGCGTACTGACGCCAATTGGCATCATAAGTATCATTCAGCAACGCGTTTGACGCCAAATGGCATCTAATATAGATTTAAAATAAATGGTTTAAAATTCCCTACGCGTGGCTGAATATTATTTTATAATTATTTAGCGCGGATTAAACGCATGTTTTTAAAGATGTATACATACGTCGCTATGAGCAGTTTCTTTATTTTTTTTAAAATTTATTTTGTTTTTACTTTTATCATACGCACTGGGTGAAAACAGCAAAAAGACATACGCAGTCTACGTGTTAATACATGTTTTTAATATTTGGAGGAAAATTGAAAATAGGTACCTTCTTTTAGGTACTAC
The DNA here is from genome assembly GCF_005508785.2 of Acyrthosiphon pisum. Lineage (NCBI taxonomy): Eukaryota > Metazoa > Arthropoda > Insecta > Hemiptera > Aphididae > Acyrthosiphon > Acyrthosiphon pisum. Next base: position 122,203,308 of record NC_042493.1, read on the forward strand.
GTACCTATTATACAATATAAAGGTCTATTAATATATTATGTTAAAGTATAAAAGATGACAACCCACACACCTGCCGGCTACGGTCAGATAACTCGAGAATGTACGGACCTTCCGAAAGGGCTCACCTAGATGGTGAGAAAGTTGGGTATATAACAAGTTGTAAGTAACTCCTCATGACTACCGGTTTCAGTCGATTTTTTGATCTTCAGATCGTAATGCGACTTTATCGAGAGTCGAAAATTGTTGATCTTGAGGCGTGCGTGACTGCGTTGAACCTCGAAGATACGATCAATATTGAAACGTCGTCCAGGTCTGAAGTTATTAGACCGGACAAAATAATATTACAATAATAGTATAATACTATTGTAACTATTAATTATTATCAATTAGTTATTTCGCGGTACAAGACGTCGTTATCGTAGTCCGTGGTGTCCAACAGACGTTGTTATCACTCATCACCAACATTACGATAACAGCATTTAAAAAAAATGATTATAATAACAAGTGATAATTGATAAATAATAACAGTGATTATGGATTATGACGTCTTATAATCGCTATCATGATTGCTATTAAAATAATAACAAAATATCGTAAAGCCGTGCCACAGCCGCCTGTTGCCCCGCGTCGACTAATGTGAAATACATACGATTATACGAAATAATAATATGTAAACATATTTTACACGTCCGACGGAAGTGCCACATCAGACTCGCGTCGCGTCACTGTACGACGGGCTCACCGCCGCCGCCTACGTGTTTGCTTCACGGGATTCCTCGCAATCGTAGCCATGGCCGTAAACTTGGACATACAACTGAAGCGGTCGAACAAGGTGTATCGCGAAGGCGTAAGTACGGCGCTGACTCTTGTCCGCGATGGTCGTCATTGATATCGTAGATAATCGGTACGAATGTTCGCAGGACACTATCGCCGGGGTGGTGGTCATCGACACGCCGACGGACGTCAAACACGAAGGCGTCTTCATGACCATCGAGGGCACGGTCGACCTACAGATCAGCACGCAGAACGTAGGCGCTTTCGACGCTTTTTACAATTCTGTCAAGGTACGTATACGCGCGAAAATGTCACGTTGCCATCACTACATTTACCCACGGTTGTCGACGAATTTTCAGCCAGTGCAGTTGATGATGTGCTCGTTGGACATAGCCCGCGCCGGCCGCTTTCCGAGTGGCATCACCGAAATACCGTTCGAAGCACCAGTCACGCCACTCCTGAACAAAGTTCTGTACGAGTCCTATCATGGCGTGTTCATTAATGTCCAGTACCTGCTGAAAGCCGTCATTAAGAGGAATTTCCTGAATAAGGACATTCACAAAACGCTAGAGTTTGTCGTTGAAAATAATGTAGGTAAACGCTGTCGGAAGACCAAAACCGTTCCACATAAAATATTAGTGTTTTTATTTGTTATGGTTTGTTTTAGCCATGCTTAAATATGCAGTCTTCTAAAGTGGACAAATTTGTGATAAATCAAAATACTTTAGCAAATGTAAATGATAGTTCCAACATACCAAAGTTTCACATTGTTGGTTCAATCGATTCGGTTATCTGTTCAATTATGCAGCCATTTACTGGAGAAGTGAGATATATGAGATGTATACTGCGTTCGATTATTCATACTTTATAGTTAATTTAAATATTTGTTTATACATTTCTAGATGAAAATTGAACATTCTGATATTCCCATTAAATCAATAGATGTACAATTGGTGCGCGTTGAGACCTGTGGTTGTGCTGAAGGTTTTTCAAAAGATGGTAAATTTTCTCATCTCACTTAATAGAAGATACAACACAAAAAAATAAGTTTTTAAAAAATGTTCAATTCTAAGGAAAATGGTATACTTATGTTTAACGTTTCTACTCACATTGTTCAATGAGATGAGTTATGAGAAATTAAATAAAGATGCGTGACGTCATTGAGCGGGGCTCTCCATAACTCCCTATTTAATAGATGTAAAAGTCTCTTGATTCACACAATAATTTACTTACCTTTAAATTATATTTTTGAATATTTGCTGTGCGTTTATGCACTGAAGATGTTTATGGGTCCAGAATTTGTCTTAAGTGTTTAATTTTGAATAGTAAAATATTTAAATTAGTAACCACAGCAGTTACTTATTTCAACACAATATGGTGCACAGGTCATTACCACTTAGTATTTACAATATTTCAAAAAAATTAAACGTTTTATTGAAATTCTTTTATTAATTTGTCTTGAGCACAAAGTCACCAATGTATACGTAAATCAAACATTGAAAATCAAATTGTTGGTGGGTAAATCATTGTAATGTTGGCAGTTTTATCCAGCCTGGCCCAATGACGTCACATGGCCATTCTAAATACCCCAATATTTTCTTAAATAATAATTTTTATTTTTACATTGAATTTTGACCAAATTGTTTTTAATTGTTCTAATATTACAATAATTTAATATTAAATAATAGTTTATTGAAAACGTTGATTTGTGTTGTGTGCTTTTTTAAGTTAAAGTCAAAATTGTATTAATTGCATTACTTAAACAATTTTATAGCCACTGAAATTCAAAACATTCAAGTTGCTGAAGGAAATGTATCAACGGGTATCTCAATTCCAATTTACATGATATTTCCAAGGTTATTTTCTTGTTCCACCACGAAAACAACAAATTTTAAAATAGGTAATTTTACATCGAATAACCATTTTCGCATGGATTTAAACTAATTATTTATTTATTGTAGCTATTATATTCATAAGCATATGTAGGGCCCCCTCTCATGTCGACCATGTAATTTTTATATTCAAGTGTTTCTAAAACAAATTATGAAATGGCCAACATATTTTTTATTAGATCTTTGATTGTATATTTTTTATAATACCTAGCAATGAAAAACCCAAATTTATTTTTACATTTGTACAAAGATTGCTGTATACTATATAACTATATAAATATTATATTTATCATATAAATCGGTGAGCGCATATTTCATGGTAAACATAATTAATCGCCGTTCTTAATTCTTGATTAAAGCTATTCCGTCTTACAAGTGTATAACATAGCAAATTTACACTCAGCCGATCAAATTTAGATCTGTTAGTTTGAAAACTAGAGTGAATCGACCTATTATGAAACTTGATGGTAAGAACATTAAGTGTGTTCGTATGTTGTTTATTTTTACAATAGTTCAATATTTTAGCAAGTTATGCGTATATAATATATAGCGTAAATTAAAAATGCTCATAACTCACTTACAAAAACTGAATAATTGATATAAATCAACATACAAACACAGATAATGTTGAGGATTAAAATGAAAGATGACGGCTGAGTGTAAATTTGCTATTTTACGCACTTGTAAGATGGAGACAACACATGCGGGTGTGGCGTCATATTAAAAATATAATCAAAAGGAACATTTAGTTTAAATTAAAATTATAATTCTAGGACAAAAAAAGTATAATACATAATATAGTATATAATTGTATATTATTCAAGTTTAAAAATTCTGCCATGAAATTATTTGCTAGATACGCCTATATCCAAACATGATATTGTCAGTATTGAATTTCATATTTGGATGATGGTTCTGGGAGTTCCGCATAGAACGATCATCAGTTATAAAATTAATAATATCTAACTTCTAGTAATGGATTAGTATGCATTTGCATTTTATTTATTCTGATTGATCGTTAAGCGAGCACAGAATTTGTTGTACAAAACGCAGACATTTTAAAGAAAAGTATTCTTAGTAGCGTTCCATAATTTTAAGTTTATTATTTTAATTAAATATTCAGAAAATAAATGTCTAAACAATTAATAATTTAAGTCTCGTTGACTTAACTAGAGACCAGACGACAATCGCTGCGCTCGCCAACCACTTATAGTCTTTTAAAAATAGAATCATATTCTATACTATTTTATTAAAATATAATTTATCATCTTCATTTGATCTTCGTAAGCTGAGTCCTCCACTTAATTTATTTATTATAAAAATGCTAGTGCAGAAGCCCCCCACTAACTTTAAGATCTAATTACTCCTATGGGTAACATATTAACATGCAAGTTATCCATGATCGTTAATCTTGCTAACGTGTTTTGTATTGATGATTTAAACAAATTATTATAATTTAAGGCAACATGGTTGATTTAGAAGGTTATATCCCCCTCCTCAAGAAAATCGTATACACGCTTCTGTTATGTGCATGATTTTGTTTAGTTTCATAATTTTTTATTCCAATTAATTGATTGTTTTATTAACTAGGAATCAACATAAAGTATAACTTTGTATACAATATGACATGCGTATATTATGTATATTAATTAATTTTTTTATTTTCAGAGTTTGAAGTCAATGTTTCTGTTATTTTTGTAGACGATCACTTGGTGACTGAAAATTTTCCAATCACTCTCTTTAGATGAACTATACATTTTTACTTGTTAATACAGTTTTCTAAAAATAAAATTTTAAATGCATGTTTACAAACATATTTTCATATAAATACAAATAATAGCTTGCAGGGTATAGATTGTATAACCCGTTCACCTGGGTAACATCACAGATAATGGGTTCATAAATTCACATTTAAAATACTATATGAAAATAATAAATTTGTAGTCATCAAATTGAAATAATATTAAGTTATGAGTATGGACTTTGATGGCAATTTTATCAGTTAAAAACTAACTTTATTAGTAATAAATATGATTCATATAATAGAATAAATATACATAATTTTAATTTGTTTTTTTGTGTTAATTTTGGATTTTATGCTTTTTTAAATTTATTTTTGTTTTAGAGCTTTAACTAATTTTAGTCTGATAACTATTTTAAAAAAAATACTTATGGTATTAATATTTTAAAATATTATTGAAATTTAACTCCGTTGATGTAGAACGTAGTTTTTTAAAATATAAATATTATATTATGTGATTGTTAACAAAGATTTTGTTTGGAAATTAAAACAACTTAAATTGTTCAATTAATTAAATTTCAGATTACCTATCTTTAGAAAAATTACAGCAACATTAAATAGTATAAACATTGTAAAAATAATATTTTATTTTAAAACCTGTTCTGTTTTTAAACTTTTTATATAATTTTTTAGTGTTTCAAAATCCGTATTTTAGTTATAAGTTATTATATAAAGTAAATATGTTCTTATAATTTTCTTCATTTCATCAATATCTGATCGTTTAAGTTGGTATTGCATTATAAATTATGATGTATTTTTTGTTGACCAGTTTTAAATTTGTAATGGTTGCCAAGTGCAAAGATGAACTGGACAGGTTATAAAATTACTCCTAAAGCTTTCCTATAAGCCAGAGGTATTCAAACATTTTCATTTCACAGCTCTTTTGTTTCTTACTCTCTTCACAATATTTTGTGGGAGCCTTCAAATTATTTTGGACACAGAAAGAAAATATTATCAGAACACTATAATCAAATATTTTATGCTTAGAATAAAACAATATAATATTAACCGTCGTCGTTATTTTTTTTTCCTTTTTTTTACAGCGCCACGACCCACAATTTGAATACCTCTGCTATAAGCCATTTCACACTCGGAATATAAATTTAACCATAATATCTTTTTATTGATGCGATGGACATAATATTTAAAATACTTATTATGTGTGATGCCATGATTGATTTTATAATTAAGTTACAAAATGTACATAAAATAAATTTAAAATAAATAAATATAAATTAATTAAAATATAAAATGTTGAAATATACAATTAATATTAGTAGTCAGCCTTGACACGTGTGTACAATTTAGTATCTAGTTATACAAGCGTGAGACTCACTCTCTATACGGATGTAACATGACCTCGGTTGTGCATATACCTATATAGGGCTTTTGAAGTATGTAAGGATCACTTGCACAGCCACCGTCGTACAGTGCGTGTACGGTGTGTGTGTACAGTCACGTTAGATTGTCCAGTTGTACGTTATTATATATTATACTTATACATAATCATATTGAGTTGTTATTCATTTATATTAATACTAAAATAGTTAGTCTGTCGAGCTTCACTTTCAACATAAAATATAAAATAAATACATTTTTTCTTTTATTGCTTCACTATTCCATTATTTTAGTAATAACCTAACACAGTGTAGGCTAGTAACAACGCATATTACTATAACCAAATAACTTTTGCAGTTACGCTGAGTCATTTCATTATATTATATTTAAAATAACGCAATTGTGGCGAATTATTTTCCATGTTATTAAAATAAGTTATGAATGTAGAATTGTAGAATGTATGCCAAAACCTAGGAGCTTGGCTTCTTGGGTATTTGAGAAAAATTAAAAATCGATTCAATTAATTTACGACTTCAAAAGTTGTAGATAATAATCAACAGTGTTGTTAATTAATTATTTTTCTTTTGGTGTTATTCGTCACAGCTTATAATAGTCATTTATACCTATATAGTAAGTACTAACACTAACTTATAATATAAAAACTCGTTATAAAATAAAAAAAGTATATAATCAAACATTAATTTTTCTAAATAAATCTTATCTGTTCTTCAATTTCTCAAGAGATCTATTCCTCTAGAAATGTTGGCCTGCGATGCCAAAGCATATCTCAATTTTGCCCGCCGTAAAAAAGGTTGGACACCCCTGGTCTAGCTATAAGCATTATCAATACTTTTGACCAAAATAATTAATATTTTGCAATGCGTTATTCACCTGTACGTGCATGTGCACGTACAGGTTAACACATTCACTCACACTAATGATCACTTAGTAACACTTACTACACACCCATAAAAATTTCCTATATTGAACTCTCTATATTATTGACCATATCATGTTATTTCTATATAAGTATCCTATGTATTGTTGTTGATAAAAATATTGTTATTTTTGTTTTTATTTATTTATTTCTATAAATTAACTGGAAGGGCCCTAATGAACATTATAAAACACAACACATATGTACTTAAACTAATCAAAATAATATAAACAAATTTGACTAGAAATAGTTTGGGAGTGATGAGCCTAATTGGGTATCTGCATCATTTGCAAGACGGGATTGTTGTATAAATAGTTAGTCTCACACATTGGATTGAGGAACGTAGAAAAATTATATAAGTTAGCACTTGGAACCTTAAAATTGACCTTAGCTATTAGATCAGGAGCAGTTCAGATTACAATAAAGTGCAACATACAATTTATTAAATCCATTTTTGTTTAATATTACAGATAGAATGAGGCAAATGTACAAACATTTAAAAAAATATATAAAAATGGTACCGTCAAATGGTACAACTTTAAGACAGTTTTGATGGACAGTTTTCAACTTTAAACTGGCATAACTTCTAAACTAAGATAGGTAAACATTTGATTTTGGCGTTCAAAAGTTTACTCTTAGATTGTTTATTAACACCTTTATAATTTTAAATATTTTAGTTTTACTTAAGTATATTTTTTTATTTTTGTCCCAAGTTGAACGCAGGGTGCTACAACTTAGACCAGTCAACTAAGAATACTTAAAAATCATGTTTTCAATGCCAATCACGACTTGGGACACATAACAACTTTTTAAAAATATTGTTAGTACTGTAGTACTTGGAAAAAAAAAATTCAAAACATTTTAATTTTAACAAAGTACCTATTTGTATATTTATAGAAAAAAAATATTGTTTTTAACATAAGTAAATAATTAACATAGGTAATTTACGCTCAGCAGATCACGTAGCTCAGTTAGTTTAAACATTATAGTGAATCGACTATATATAAAACTTGATGGTAAGAATCTTATCTGTGTTTGTATGTTTGTTTTTTACGATTATTCTGTTTTTAAGCAAATTATGAGCATTTTTAATTTACGCTATATTATATAAGCATAAGTTACAAAACAATTTAACTTTTGTAAAAAAAAACAATGTATGAAAACACATATATGTTCTTACCATCAAGTTTCATAATAGGTCAATTAACTCTAATTGTTAAACTAACATAGCTAAACGTGCTGAGCATAACATTTGCTATGATGCACACTTGTTAGACGGAGACGACAAATGTCCGAGTAACATCCTCTTATAGGTATGTATCTAAAGCACACATATTGTTAATCAGTTACACAAAAAACAAACAATTGTTGCTCAATATTTATAGGCATTTTATCAATTTGTGTTGAATAATATTGTTCAATATCACGTACAATTTTTATATCTTCGGGCTTACCAAAAATTAATTGCCACACCATTACGACCAAATCTTCCAGAATGGCCAATCCTAAAAAAGAAAAAAGAAAAAATGTATATATAGTATATACAATATGAATAAATAGGTATAACTAAAAGTTAATAGAAAAATAAATGTTGAGCTTATTGCTACTTATTGTAGGACAAATTTATTTTGCTGTTTTTATCTATCAATGATCTGTTTTATTATTTGACAACAACAGTAGAAACATTTCATGTGCCTATTGTAGTATCAAGCTTAAGGGTAAACACAATGTTTTGGCCAAATTATGCAATTGTGGCCTTGAATATTGGCAAAAAATAGCTGTTATCCAGAGAGGTGTGGTATAGTTACCACGAGCTAATAAGATAATGATATAAATATAACTACCACAGGATAATATATTTTATTTGATATTCATTTTGAGACATACAATTAAGTACTTGTAAGTTGTAAATAATCACTGTAATTAAAAGGACGTTACACCGACATTTGTTGTCTGTTAAAAAAAAATTAATAAAACCCTCCAAGATAATAAGCTTACCTATAAATTTTAAAAGAGGCAAATTCAATCTAATTTTAGAAATGACTGAGTAAAATGTATTATAGTGAACGTAATATTTGCCATATTGTACGTTCATAAGATAGAGACAACAGAAACCCGAGTGGTGTCCTCTTAATACCCAAAATAGTAGTTAGATGAAAAGTTTAAATACCTCTGATAATATAGTCCTTAAAGATGATATAGCCTAATAACTATTTATAGCAAGCAAACACTTACATTTGTCCAGAATAGAATTCTTTCATTATTACATCCCTCTCTTTTTGTGGCATATCTCCATGCATTGAACTGATGGTGAAATTAGATGCCCTCATATTCTCATAGAGCCAATCCACCTAAATAGACTATTATAATAAGGTATAGGTTAGTAATAATTTTCACTTGTTTTACATCGAATCACTTACCTTCCTTTTAGTACAACAAAAAATTACTGTTTGACTTATTGTTAGAGTATCATAAAGATCACATAATGTGTCGAATTTCCATTCCTCGCATTCAACTGCTACAAAGAACTGTTTTATACCTTCAAGTGTCAGTTCACCACTAATATTATAATTAATAGTCATATGTTATGACTTTTTGTCTCATAAAAATATACGTATACAAATCATTTGATTAATGTCCTAATAGGATTGGTCATGAATTTATTAGTAATTTCTAATATTTCATGTGGCATTATAGCAGATACTAAAATCACCTAAGGAAATAAAAATAAAACCATAAAACATGTTGAACTGAATCAAAAATTATGTTAAGTTTAATCATACCTGAGTATTTGGTGACAAAAAACTATATATATGATATATTTGTCTCTTCAATCCTTTGTTCAACATTTCCATCTGCTTCATCTAACATAAGTATATTTTTATGTTACTTGTATGCAATGTTTACATCTTATCATATCTGTAAAAACAGTAAATTATAATTAATTAACATGTTCTTTTTTTAAATACAGTGCTAATTTATACATACCATTCACACGTCTAGGAGTTCCAGAAACAATGTGCTGACCAAAATCCAGTTTCCTCAAATCTTCACCAAGGTTAGTACCACCAATACAATCATGACGATGAACATTCAAATAATCTCCTAATGCTAAGACTACCTAAATAATAATTTAATTGGATTAATAAATTATTTAAGTTCTAAGCTAAGCTATCATTATAAGAAACTAAAATAAAGAAAATTGATTATGAATATTTTAATTTAATGATAAATGGCATTTAAATTGGTTTTAATTATTTAAAATCAAAGAATGTTGGTAAAGTATTTAAAGTTATTAATAATAATATTTTAACAATATCAGAAAACATTACATCTAGTGGAGATTTCACCATTAATTTCCATTTGGTATTTGAGTTAAAAATAATAATTTATCTAAAATAATCAATATTATGTCAAACAGCTTTTAACATTTAAATTTTTAAGAAAGCTGCCAATAACTATAAATAACTAAAAATTAAATACTAACAAAACAATCTTAAAAATCAACATATTAAAAACAAATTTTAGTATTAGATATTTTAGTATTAGTATTTGACAAAACTCAAGTAATATTAGTCTTTATAATCGTGCTATGGGCTCTGTGCGTGTGTTCCTACGTTAAAACTGTTATAATAAATATTATATGACACATTTTAATTACAATAATATACCTAATCATAATGAGTGAAATACGGAAATAAGTTATTACCTACTAGGTATATTCTACACGTGTAAGACACAATTCTTACTGGTGCATGGCCCATCATAAAATTGGCCTTAAGACAGAATGTTTTACAATATAAATGCTAACATATTATAATGAAATTACTAGACATTTTATTGTTTAACGGTTTGATATGAATTTAAGATAAAATCAAGAACTCGGCTGGGTCACTTAGACTTGTTATACTCATAATTATTGTTACACTCGGTATTACACAACATGGGTGAAAAACCCTCAAAAGTCACAACCTTTTGAATATGTACGGCCAGCTCTCGGATCGGCGAAAGACACAACACCTGTATGTCTCTGAGCTGCATATCGACGGACTGTAACATGGTGATGGAAATCGTGGCCGTCTTCCCGGTGCCCGACTGGGCTTGAGCTACAACGTCGTGTCCATTGACAATCGGCTTTATGGCGCGATGTTGGATGGCCGAGGGCCGTTAAAAACCTAAACAGCAAAAGGTATTAGTATACAATATGTATATTATACGTGTGGCGCGTCCCAATCGGTCAGAGGCGACGGGGTTAGACGAGACTTACCACATGCGTATATGCCTCGGATGAGGTCTTCCCAGAGGTTCATCTGGTCGAAGCCAGACAGCAATTCTGCACCTTCGCTGGACTCGTGCTGGATGCGTAAGAAGTGGTCGGGAAGCCGGTCGCCTCTCTCCCGTCGTACGGCCATTGTGCGTGCGAGTAAGTACGACGACATACCCGGGTGCCTATTGTATCTTTGATAGATGAGCGGCGACGAAGACCCGATACGGCGGATGATGTCTCCCGCAAGATCCTGAATAATATTCGAAATTTCGAAATTTTGAACCGGTCATTTAACGCGGGCCGGGCGTCGGGACGTAAACACTAAACAATCGCGATGTCGAGCAGGGACCACCGATATTGTAAACACAGTATACCCGGTCAATGGTTACCCGCGTAGACGTCCCCCGTAACCACAGAATAATAATATTGTTGTGCGCGTTGGCCGGTCATGGAGTGGAAAACGAACGGCGTGCGGCGAACAAGAACGCAACACGTCGTAGGATATTGATTATTGCCTATTGGCCATTGGACGCGAACTTCTGCGAATACCACGCTCGGCCGCCGGCGTCTGCCACCAGGGATCGTTGGTTGGTGGTCGGAGGGTGAGGGGTCAGGACCGATGGCGGCAACGCGTCAACGACGGGCCGTTGTACTCGTAGTATACTTGTCTATGGTTGTACTCGTCATTTTGCAAACGCACTGCTGACCGGCTGCCATTGTTGTCTGTGGTCACTTTTTTATGAAACACGTTTTCTCAACCGTTTTTTTGATATTTTTTCATTGCCTAAATTAAAAACGTTTCTTTCATTTTTACAAACGATTGCCCGCGGCTGGCGAGTTAGAGAAGACGACAAGTATAAACGCTGTACCGGACAACCGCAGAGGTAATACCACGTTTTTTGTTAAATTACAGTAGGTACTTGTGCCGGGGGTAGGATGAAAAATCAATTAATTTAATATCGGCTCAACGAAATTTAATGGGCCATCAAATCGAGAGACCGTCGTCTCCTTCAATAAAATAAAATTTTACGGTTACCCACTTTCCCCCCCCCCTTTTTCATGAATATTGCTTTTCATCAATTCTTTCCTCATAAATTACTCTTTAAAAAACAATTTTGTACCTTTAATTAAATGTGTCTATGTAATAAATAATTAAAATTTTTTTTCAAAAACAGTATTAGACATAGAAAACCAGTTTAGCTATTTTTTCTGTTTAAAAAAATATATATTTTATATTTTCTTAATATTTTTTTTTTAGATTTTAAATTCAACCATGTCGGAAGATTTAATAAAGATAATCAATATTTATTCTGAAGGAAAAAAAGAAAAAGATGGTTATAATGAAGAAAATGAGTTAAACGGAGACTTTGAAAATAATACAGAAGAGAACGCAGATGAGAATTGTGATGAACAAGAACTTAAGTTAGTTGAACGTGATGACAATTCGGAGGAAGAAATTCCTAAAAAAATAAAAATTGACAATGAAGAACGACCACAAAAAAGAATGCCGAAAGACAATGAACAAAAAATTGAAAATGACGTAGATGAAAATTGTGAAGAACAAGAACTAAAGTTAGTTGAACGTGATGACAATTCGGAGGAAGAAATTCCTAAAAAAATAAAAATTGACAATGAAGAACGACCACAAAAAAGAATGCCGAAAGACAATGAACAAAAAATTGAAAATGACGTAGATGAAAATTGTGATAAACAAGAACTAAAGTTAGTTGAACGTGATGACAATTCGGAGGAAGAAATTCCTAAAAAAATAAAAAATGACGATGAAAAAGGACCACAAAAAAGAATGCCGAAAGACAATGAACAAAAGATTGAAAACGACGTAGATGAAAATTGTGAAGAACAAGAACTAAAGTTAGTTGAACGTGATGACAATTCGGAGGAAGAAATTCCTAAAAAAATAAAAAATGACGATGAAAAAGGACCACAAAAAATAATGCCGAAAGACAATGAACAAAAAATTGAAAATGACGTAGATGAAAATTGTGATAAACAAGAAATAAAGTTAGTTGAACATGATGACAATTCGGAGGAAGAAATTCCTAAAAAAATAAAAAATGACGATGAAAAAGGACCACAAAAAATAATGCCGAAAGACAATGAACAAAAGATTGAAAATGACGTAGATGAAAATTGTGAAGAACAAGAACTAAAGTTAGTTGAACGTGATGACAATTCGGAGGTAGAAATTCCTAAAAAAATAAAAAATGACGCAGATGAAAATTGTGATGAACGAGAATTAAAGTTAGTTGAACATGATGACAATTCGGAGGAAGAAATTCCTAAAAAAATAAAAAATGACGATGAAAAAGGACCACAAAAAATAATGCCGAAAGACAATGAACAAAAGATTGAAAATGACGTAGATGAAAATTGTGAAGAACAAGAACTAAAGTTAGTTGAACGTGATGACAATTCGGAGGAAGAAATTCCTAAAAAAATAGAAAATGACGATGAAAAAGGACCACAAAAAAGAATGCCGAAAGAAAATTTACCAAAAAGTGAAAATGACGCAGATGAAAATTGTGATGAACGAGAACTAAAGTTAGTTGAACGTGATGACAATTCGGAGGAAGAAATTCCTAAAAAAAGAAAAAACGACAATGAAAAAGGACCACAAAAAAGGACAAAATCTAACTGAAGATCAAGAAGTTGATTTGAAGTGCCAATCCAGGGAAATATTTCTTGTTTATCTTTCTATTCATAAGAATAGCAAGATAAATTAACTACCTATATAATTGAATATTTTTACATTTTAAATATAAAAATGATTAAACCATTTAGTTTGTTATTTATCATAATATATTTTTATATAACCAGAATTACATTTTATACTAATACAGATAGAATATAATATGGTCTTAATATATTTGATTATAATATTAATTACTAATACTACATAAAATGTTTAATAAATTTTATAAGTTATAACCATTCATATGTCTTGAAATATTAATAAATATTATTTTAAATTAGAAAAATTAATTTTTTCATTTTAAATTAAATCTTAACCCTATTATATATATTTTTTTAATAATAAATATTAAATAGTTAATACATAAAATATTATATTCTTCCACTGGTATGCAAAAAAAAAAAAGAATAACCATTAATAATTAATAGGGCTCGGAAATAGATGACAAAAAATGTTTAGCATATACCAATAATATTTTTTTCCATTACTATTAATGCATTACATTTAAGAAATCAATTAATGATTAGAAGAAATAATAAAATACAAAATAATTAATTAGTAGTATAATTCTATATTGAGGAAAGTTAATTAATATTAATATTTTTTTATGTTTACAATGTACAATTATTTTGTCAATAGTTTTAAAATAATTTGATTTAATTTTTTTTATTCTGAATTTGACAAACGTGTATTAATAATAATAATGTTAAACAATATTAAAATCACTTCTGAGCCCTTATAATTCATAACAGCGAGTATAAAGTAGAATATTCACCATAATTTATATTGAAATTCGCACTGATTTAAACAGGTAAATGGTTACACCAGTATCATAATTGGATGATTTTGTAAAATTGTATTTATAAAATTAGTTTTTCTTTGGTTGTGAGGCTCAAAACTTACTATTAATATGTATGCACAATCAAAAATCAAGAACATAATTACATTTATGTATAAATGGAATTGCAAGTGCATGTGGGAGTAGTGGCTTCGTGCATATACTCTATTCATAGCAAGAACAGCAGTTGTTAGCGACAAGTTTTTGTCCACAGTGGTCCGACATACTGCCAGACAAAATGTAGAGGAAATCTCTACCTATTTGACAGCAAGGCCAGTGCTTCGGAACAGAGCTATGTCCCTGCGCACAAATTGGCTGCCGATTACTGATCTTATTTAGAATAGAGTATACAAATTACAGTAATAAATAAAATGTATTCTAGAGTTGGTGAATATTATTTCTAAAATAGACCCTTATTATAATGCCAGTAGTGTTTGATTAAAATAAAATATTATAACCAAATTAAATCTTGTGTTTAAATATTATCAAAATGCATATTGTACTTTTTATGAAATACCAAAAACATATTGTATAAAAAAAAAAATTGTGTTATTTTAACCTGTCACCAGTGACGCTAATATTTTCACTTCATTAGTGACGTTATAGCGTTTTGCTCACATATTAAATTATTGTTGGAAGGGTGAAATTGGGAAAAGTGTGGACTGACCGATCTTAAGTAGACATAATAACGAAGCCAAATCAGTTTTAAAAACCATTATCGCATTACTAAGTCGATCAGTATGATGGACGAAAGATTGGTATATTTTGTCTAAAATAACTGTCCGTAGATCCCCGTACGAGTGCGACGCTAACAAAACGGTACTTTCGACATTACACAGCAAAACCATGGACAGTTTATTTATAGATTAGATATTTTATACATATTTATTTCTATTAGTTACTTGTATGAGCATACTAAAAATATAAATATAAACAAAATAATTACAAGCCAAAATGACAAAAATGTGAGCGAAATGCTCATAGAGTCACCAATGACATGTTAAGTATAATATTATACATTGGTGTGCGTATGTATTCTTTTAAGCAATCACTAAGCCATATTAATATTATTTCAAATAAAAAAATCAAGTAAGTTGTACTCAGAAAAAAAAAATTTATAAATATACTCAACAGCTCTGTGTTAAACTAGCTAGATAAATAAAGCTTACGACCAAAATTGTTTAACTATAAATAATTAAACTGCAGTAAAAAAAAAAAAAAAACTTATCACGACTTACTAATTTAACTAACTACTTATACTATTTAATAATGTATCAATTTAATTTGTAAACTATTATATTAAATTACCTAACTCATGACTGTCGCAAAAGACACTGACATGTTAAAAACCTTAAAATGAATGTAGTACTTGGAACAGATCACCCTGTATATAAAATACAATGGACTTAATAATAAATTAACCTTATATTAAAGAAACAATAATCAAAAGCTTAAACGTAACTTATTATTAAGTCTTATGAATAACTAAATTATGAGAATGCTATACACTGGTGAAATGTTGATTCAGTTTTTTCATTTTTAATATTAAAGTATCAAATATGCCTCATTGTTAAATTTATTTAGAATATCGTTGATTCATTCATTACGTTATTTATTTTATCTCAAACAATTGATTTGCATTATTTAAATTAAACAACAAAAAAGCACTTTTTTAAATTGACTAGGTATATAATATAAAATTACATAATAATTATGTATAAAAATAAGAAATAATTTATCAACAGATAGTATCCTCTCGATAAATAACCGCATGAGTTAACTCCATTTTACAGATGAATAACAACATGGCACATTTTGTAGCAAATATTTAATATTAGAGTGACAGACACAACACGTCATGCGGGCATAGCATCCTCATAATATAATATAATATAATATATTTAAATAAATTAAATATAAGTGATTAAAACTAGTTACTTAAAATAAATAAAATTTACTCTAATAAAAATGAAATTTAAATTATGAAAAATACAATATAATGTGTCTAGATTAATCTTATGACAAATCATCGAGAGAAATTTAATTAAATTTGTCACATGCGTGTGACTCACGGAGAAGTTGAAGGTCAGATGCAATATTAATCTACAGATTCAGGTGCTGTCACATCCAATTTAGGTTTCTTACAGTCAGTAACGAGATCAGATTCTTCTTCTACATCATCCGTAAGTGAACGTTTCTGGTGATGTTTGAACTTCACAATGATACAAGTCATGTTATCACAGCCAACTCCAGCATTTGGTGTATCAGGGGCCAAACATACTTCAAATAACTATACCAAAAAGTTAATGATATTAATAAATAATATATTCTAGTTAATTAAATGTTTAGGCGCAAATCACCCAGAAATATAGGGGGGGGGGGCTTAGCAGACAAGAATTTTTTTAGGAAGCAAAGCACTCCTTATATCTGTTACATTTGATACGTCCATTAATAAAACCAATTAAAGATTTGAATCAATATTGTAGGAAAATGCTTTATTTTTAGATTATTGTAAAACATATAGAAAATGTTTTAAGGATTTTTACTGAATTCAATTTACAACCATAGTTATAACAATTTATGCAAAACAAATTAAGTTTTTTTTTTAAGTTATACAATATGTACAGTAAAACTTATGGTCTCATGAACTACAAAAAAAAATTTGTAGGATCGAGAATTTTGTAAAATAGAATTAAATAAATTTGGTTCTCAATAATATTTAGTTAAACAAACAGAACATTTTGTTAATTGGAAGTTTCACTGAAATTATACTAGAAATATTTAATTACAGTTAACACTTATTTTTCAACATGTTTATTTTAAATAGGGCTCCCTTTTAATAGTTTCATTTTTAAGGAATATCTCTTTCTGTGCAGGTAATATTGATAGCTTATCTTGACCCATGATAGTGGTATGTGCCCCAGATTAATAATTATTATTTAAGAATATCATGAAATTTGGGGTGCTGGCATTTAAATTCAAGCACTCTTAGCACTCCTGTGATTTGCGCTACTGATTAATTAATACTATGATTACTTCTTCACAAATTAATGATAATTTGACATCTGGACAGTGAATACGATTTGATATAAAATCAACTGCTTTCTGGCTGCACAACGAGTTCCAAATACCATCACACGCTAAAACTATAAAATCGCCATTTTCTGGTGTCAAGTCAATGGCTTGTACATCAGGTAGAGCAGTGATCATTTGCTTGGTATTTGGAAATAAACTATTTGTCTTGTACATATGATCACCTAAAAATAATTTAACATTGTTCACACTTTTAATTAACTTTAAAATACACAACAAATTTTCACCTAAAGCTCGAGACATATTAAGACCATGGTTGATTCTTCCATCACTTGAAACTCTTCCACCGGCTGCAAGAATTCTCTTCAACTCGGATTTATCTCTAGGCTTATGATCTTTTGACATCGCATGGGCTTTGCCGCCAATAGACACCACACATCTAGAGTCCCCCGCATTAGCCACATAAAGCTTATTTTTTACCAATAAAGCTACAACTGCTGTACAACCACTGTCTTTTCCAGCCTGAAAATATTAATTTGTTTTAACTATTACAATGCTATAAGGTTATTACTAGAGCACGGATTTTTATACATTTATATTAGTAATCTCTACGAATTTTAATAGTCTGAAGATAATGCAATTTTTTTTTAAATATTCCTGCATATTTCTACGTATTTTGACAAAATTCAAAATGTATTACATATTGAGACAAAAATTGAAAATAGATTACATATTGAAGTGAAAATTAAAAAAAATAATGTATAAAATAATATGTTTCAAGCTGCTTGAACCTCGAATCAGCCATAAATGTAATATTACATTTTTTAGGAACTAAGTGGTTATTCATTTTAATGAAATAAAATTATATTATATTACAAAATTTTTCGCTTATTAATTAGATACCCATAATTATAATTATAAGTTACCTATTTAATTAGTTTTAAATTTTTTTTTCTTATATGTCTTGCATATTTACATGACTTTGACTGTATATTTTAACACTTTTTAGTGCATAAAAATCCGCACTCTACTCATTACCATAGAATATACTCTTTCAGGGCCATTCTTACCAATATCAACGGCCAAAACTATTAAGTAAATGATTTCTGTGGTTACATAGAAGTTTACATAATAGCTAAAATGCTTATTCACCATACGCGATTATTTCATATTAAATTGAATAAACGGTAAATATTGTGATATTCTATACTTTGTCTCAAAAGAAAATAATCAGTCAGCCGACATGCATCATTCACAATGCATTAAAAGTGATTGTTTTCTTTTGAGACAGGGTAAACTTTAAATTATTGCCTGATTAGGAGATGAATAATAAAAACTGTACTATGTACCTACCTACATACTGAAACCAATGATTTTTAAATCTTAAACAAAATTTAAATTAAATGGTTTGGCTTGTGAAATCCTGTGTGTGCTTAGTTAAATCTGACATTTAGATAAAAAATAATATTGCTTGTATTAACACAAAAATTTTTAAATATTATAATATATTACCAATTCCGTTTCAACAAGTTTTTTTTCATCTACATCGCCATTATCTAAAAAAGATAAAAAAAAATAAATATTATTTATTAAAGTTAAATTTACCAAATTATAATCTCCTATTAAGCAAATAATAATTATTTAAAATGCATACTATGTATGATTAATATATATATATATATATATTTATAAATGAAAAATTATTAACTTTGTTAATTCAAACGTCAACCCTAATATTAAATACATTTTTGAAAATGTCGATGTTACTTTGATATAGTATCAAATGATTGATCTACTATTCTTTTTTGTATTAAGGTACCTATTGTTAATAAATTACAACTATTTAACTATAGATTAAAATAACAGTCAATTGAACCATGTATTTACTTAATGTTTTTGCATTTGAATTCAATACAAATTAAAAAGTTAAATAGTTAAAATTCATAATTAAGTTATCACTATAGGCGTGCCCAGACCTCATTGGCAGAGCATGCAAAACTAAAAATAATAGGGCCCATCTCCTCTAAAACAAAAAAAGTGCAGTATTAAAATTACAAATTATAGTCATTAAAATATAAAATGTTAGTAACTTTTCACAAAAAAAAAAAGATATTTACAGCATTTTGAAATTGTCAATCATTTCTATAATAAGTATCTATTTCCGTGGCTATTTTTTTAAACGAAATTATAAATTTAAAAATATTGAGTTCCTTAAGAAAAAGACTGCAAGTTGATAAATTAGTTGTTTCTTGGAGTCTGAGTGGCATACCATACATGCTTTGCACGCACACCTGTGATTAACCATTAGGTACTGCGCTACCTATATAACTATTAGACGAATAAAACTTATGTTCTATTAATATATGACCAGAGCACATAGGAGCCAAAAACCTATAAACAAATTATAATGAGTTGATTTTCAAGAAATCTAATGATGATTTTTCACAATAATTATAAGTACCTAAACCTAATAAATATTTAAAAATTGTAATTCATCCAAATAGTAACAGTTTCATGGTTTATAAAACATTCTCTAATAAGTGCCTATTGGTATGTACCTATTGTTTAATGGTTAGGTAAAATTCATAAGTGCGTTGTGATCAAAATTAACGTACCAAAAAATTTTAGAATCCATGTTAACATTTTCTCCCCTGAATTAAAAAAAAATATATAATATATTGTATGATTAAATATTTAATGTTTTATTTCATATTAGAATAATATGCAATTTAATTATTAAACTGTTTTATTTTAAATGATTTTGGAGGTGAATATCAATAATAGTTTTCAGTTATAACAAATAAAGAATAATAATTACAGTGTTCAGGTACTTACCACTCTCTTCTGTTTTGCCGTTTTTCAATCGAAGAGTTCTCAGCCTCCTTAATACTGGCGGTTCAATTAGACTGTCGTCGAAATCCATGTAAGCCTTGACCAGTGCTTTTTCGTATTCGCCTTGTTCGAACAGTTCGTTTTTGATCAGTGAAGGCAGCATCTCAACGGCATACTGCGCCACTTCGGCGCCGCCGTGTCCGTCAAAGACGCCAAAGAGCGACATGTCATCATCGAAGTCCACCAAACAGACGTGGGCGTCCTGCGGAGACAACACAACAGTTAAACCACCGATGGTAAAAGGTATGCGTCTGAAACCCGTCACTGCACGGCGCGCACGCACATTGGTCGTCGAGTCGCGCCCGACCTCCCGACCACCGGGCCACCACTAAGTGGACCCACTCGCGCCCCGAGTCGTACTCACCTCTTGTTTCTCGCGCCAGCCCTGCATCGAACTGACGCCGCACATGAGCAGGTCGTTCTCCATGTCCTCGGATTCCTTGTCCGTTTTCGGTTTGTTCAGGTACGAACCCATGACGACGACGACGACGACTTTGCACTCTCGCACCGCGGCCCGTCGCTGATCCTATCTCCCGAGCACACACCCGCGACGACGACGACGACGAACGCTAAACACACGTCGATGTGGGTGTGGATGTCCGTCTGAACGGTGCGCAGCGGTAGACCTGGCGCGTAGCGACGTTTGGCGGGCGGCGTACGTGTCGTAGGGTACCGTCGTAGCGAGCGGAGTATTGATTGACGTGCCGTCGGGAGTCGGGACGAGTGCGGCGGAAGGCGACTGCGCGGCGTCCGGAGAGACGACGCCGACGACTCCAACGCGCCGGCCCGGTCGGCGGCGGCGGCGGCGAATTATCCGTGATACGGGGAACCGGGAACGATCGGCCGCCTAACAATATCACGATAATATTATTATTGCTCACATAATATCATTATTATCAGCATTTAGGTATAACGTCGTTATAAGTCGAAAAATGTAAACACATCATTCGTGAACAGAAAACGAGAATACGAATTTGTACATTTACGTGACAATA
Organism: Acyrthosiphon pisum; assembly: GCF_005508785.2. Lineage (NCBI taxonomy): Eukaryota > Metazoa > Arthropoda > Insecta > Hemiptera > Aphididae > Acyrthosiphon > Acyrthosiphon pisum. Next base: position 122,224,788 of record NC_042493.1, read on the forward strand.
ATATCATGAAATACCACTGTTGACCGATGTTGTCGTTGTTGTTGTCGGTGTTGTTGTTGTTGTTGTTGCTACTGTCGTTGTTCGACGGGTTCCGCCGTTATTGATATTGTTGACCCTGGATAATATTGTTATAATACGATCGAATATTGTCGTTAAAATATAATATTATTACAATATTTTTGTCACCAATAATATTATTGTTGTTGTCATTACTTATTATTATTATCATCATTCTTATCGCCCGGCATAGAGTTGTTGTTTATCACACATTTTATAATACGTCTTATCACGTCACAAACATTCATAGAAATGCCAGAAGTGTTTTAAATTAATAATATTAAATTAAAACGATACCGTGCTACCGACGACCATTAGTAATAATTAGGACTTTATTGTTATGAGTACAACTTGTACAAGCGGTAAGTACAACATGTCTGTTAACTTCACAGCTATCCGCAAAAACGTTATCAGTAGGCAGTGTTGGTTAGTAACGCAACGCAGATTACAAATTTCTGTAACGAAATTACTCTTTCAATAACGGTGCAGTAATGTTCCATTACATTTTATTTGAATTAACGCAATTGTGTAACTATATACTTGAAAAGTAACTTCCACGGCGTAAGGCATTACTTACGTCATTAAAATATGTTGTCAACGACAAAACTCCAAAACCTAGACGCTAGGATCACAGGACAAAGAATAATACTACTATATTACTACTATTATAACATTACTCTTTTCACTACGCTAAGGTATTCGAAAAAAAGGGAAAAAAATCAATTGAATTAACTATCGATTCCGAATTTTTTTTGAAAATACTCAACAATATTATTGAATACCTCAGGAATTTATGTTATTAGCGGAAAATAAAAGACTTGAGATTTAAAAATAAAATTGAATTATGATTTAAGACTAAAATAATAATTAATGTCATTGATATGATTATTTGACATATTTTATAACTGATATACCTTCCTCAACGGTACCTCACCAACCACCATGCAGAATCATCAAACAATGAAATCATAGCTTAGTAAGTTTATATTGAAAATATACTTATCTATTTCAATTATTTAGTTGCATAAAGTTTCTATAATAATAATTAATAAAACATTTTGTATTAAAGTAAAACTTGCTATTGTTTTAATTTCTATTACTTGTTTTTGATTTTTAATGTTTAGTGTCAAAAAAATAAGAAAACAAGGTCAAAGAGAGTATCTACAGCGTAAAAAAATAATAAGAAAAAATGTGTCGTTCAACAAATGCATCAAATCCTGACTATCAACAAAGGTATGTATATAACGTTATTTATAATCTATGTATATACCATCTTGTATAAGTGCAAGGAATAGAAAATCCACTGAGCAGAATGCGCGTGTAACGAGTTTGTTCAGCCTGTGTTGGTTAATATTTCTACCTTATTGATATTCAATATACTCATTGTATCATAAATGCGCCAAGTTCAAATTGTAGTAGTATATATTGTATTATGTGTTTAATAATTCTTTACATAGGATTGACATTTTTGATATTGATCGTATCATGTGTTATAACTAGTGATGTAAATTTTTATAATACAAATGTATACAATTTTATTATACTGGTATTATACACGCTGTATAGAATTATTTTATACAATGGTATAAAATCTGTATAAAACTTTTTTGGTAAATTTATGTCTATCTGATTCTGAAGACGATTATTAAAAATCTATTATTATTTATTTTGTATTTACAAACAAAAAAGGTTTTATTTTATTTTCTATTATTTTTTTTTTATACTAAACAGGAAACTAAAAGACTTAAGTGTTAAAATTGTTACAATAACCTATAAAGGATTACTATTTACTTTTGTTACTTATTTAATATTTTACATTAAACATTTATTTTAGTTATTATTTAGAAAAAAAAACCAAAAGAGTTATTTATATTTATTAAAATTGTTAATTATTACTTTACTTGTTGACTTTGTTATTACTTTTGAATTTAATTTATATTACTATTGTCTATTTTATTTGTATTAATAAGACTCGATTTTCAAATAGGAAATGGACAATGGTAATCAAGTTTAAATTGTATAATTGTATATTATATATTTAAATACAGGATTTTATACCGTATAAAATATGTATAATACGGTATAATACAAAAATTATTATACCCTACTTAAATACAATAGTATTATACAAAGTTTAATACCGGTATAATACAAGGTATAATACAGTATAATACAAAAATAAAATAAAATACCGTATTTTAACAACACTAGTTATAACCATATTATAATATTTTGTGTTCAAACTTTATGAATGTTTAAATACCTACTTACATTTTTAATGGTTATAATATAAAAAAATTTGATTGATTTATACGTTGAATCTTTATACATGAATGTTTATATTTATATATTTTTAGTGATTTAAATATTTTAATAACGCTATAATGTAATTTTAGAGTTGAAAGAAAATCCCATGTATAACGTCAAAAAGAATACGTACTGCACTAAAACATTTGCCAAGTGAATCACAGGACTCCCTTTTGACAATTTACAAAGGTGTGTATATACATATTTATTTATATCTATCTATGTTTAGATAAAAATGTTTATATATTACCTATGTCTTGTTTTATATCAATTTATTTTTATTTGCTTAGTGAAAAAAATTTGCGTAAATGCAAAAAGTATCGAGCTACAAGGAATGGAAAAACTTTTGAAGAAGATGATTATTTTTCTACGTAAGAAATATTAGTAGAAGTGTTCACTTTTGTCAACCGTCCCAAGACAGTAATTCAATTTATTTTCCTAAAATCACAAATTTAAAATAATATTTTCTATTTTGTAAAAATAAACTTTATAAAAAAAAATTAATCGGAAATATCCAGTGTTAGGTAAATTACTTTTAAAAAGTAATGAAATTACATTACTCGTTACTTCAAATATTTTTATTTAAATTACATTTGCGTTACCTAAAATTATTATATTGATCACGTTACATTCTTTTTCATTAATAAAGTAGTGCGTTACAAATAACGTCAATTTTTTTATCTTTTTTTTTTAACCATATTTAATTCTTATGATTCAATTATATATATATTTTACAATCATAGACCTAGTGATAATAGACTTATTATAGTATTATGTACAAATGTACAATTACCTCACCTATATGGCTATATAATATAGTCATAACTCATAAATCATAATTAAGTTTTATTAAAATAATTTTATTTTTAAACCTAACTCCTTTTTTTCTGCTAATAAAGTGATAACATTTATTCCTGGAATGTTTAGTAATATTGTTAACTATTATCGGAGTCAAAAATAAATATAATTGATTTTTAATTTTTCTGGGATATCCTAACGGCTTGTTTTTGTAATATATTCAAAACTATTATTTTAATAATGTGAAAAATAACTTGTTAGTATTACTTATAGAAATTATTTTTCAAAAGTAATTTTGTTATGATTGTGTTACTATAAGTAAAATGTTATAAAATTACTGCTGTGTTACTAAAAAAGTAATTGCGTTACAGTAATTTGTAATTTGCGTTACGCTACTACATAACACTGGAAATATTATTGTATAATACTATATAGGTCCAAAATATTATAGTTAATTTTTCAATGCCATTACATATTAAAAAAACTTTTACTCCCTTCAATTGTGAATCTTAGAATTACATGTATAAAAAAACAAATTAAATTATGGTTATTTTCACTAATAATTTAAATGTAAGGAAATAATATATAAAAAATAAAGAATGGAATAGTGTGAAAAGAAATTTCAAATGTAACATTAATTTTCTTGTATTTATTTTGTCTTGTTGTTCTATTTTATTTTATTTAAATTAAGTTATATAAATTATAAGTATGTATTTTTATCTAATTATGTAATGTAACAACATCACAATTCACGAGCATTGCTCTCAAAAGTTGTAGATATTTTATTGTAAACATTTTAATATAATGTAAATTATTTTATTTATGTTTTTACAATCATAAATAATTTTTGAAAAAAATTTTGTATTTAGGTATAGCAATTAACATTAATATATATGTTTATTTAAAACTGTAATACCTCTATTAAAATACTATATTTGTTAGCTTAAAAAAAGGTAACAGATTTTCAACTAAGTTACTTTTATTTTCTAGTTAATTTGTAACTTTTACAAGTAAATAAAAAAAAAGTTACTTTTAACTTTAAACTTAACTTACATATTACTATATTAACTTAACAAGTTAAAAAAAATAATTAACTGGCCCAGCCTAGCTAATCACCAGATGAACAGTATAATACTATTCCATTTGTTCATGTATAACATATAGTAGGTTATTAACCATGTGTCCATGTACATCATCAATAATACCTAAAAACCTATTCTGCTATATTATAATGTACCTATATACTAGTTAAATTTATAATACTATACATTTATACCATTAGTTGTATGGACTGATTTTGTTATTTAATTTTAAAAAACGTAACATTGTTTGTAATGCGCTACTTTTTTAATGTAATATTTAAATAAAAATGTTTAATTTAACGAGTACCTAATGTAATTTTATTACTTTTCAAAAGTAATTTACCCAACACTGTCAGTAGGACCGCCAATTGTATGCGCTATAATACCACTAAATATGTATGCAATTATGCCTTAAAAAATTTTAAAATATGCTTTTAAAAAAAAAAAACAATAATTTCTAATTTATTGTTTTTAATTAAATGATAATTCATATTTTATATATTATACTGATCATTTTATTTTAATTATTGATAAGAGAAGTTGGTGGCATTTCGGTATTTGAATTCCTCTTCATCAGAAAATGTTTGATTTACACTACTTTACTGCCTGCTGAATGCTGATTTTAGTAAGTCTTGGACAATTTATTATTTTGTGTTTCTCGATTTGTTGAATTGTTCAAACATCTTTAAAATTAACAAAATCCTAAATATGCTGTAAAATTTTAAAAAAATTCTATAATATGCACTAAAAATACAAAAATTCCTAAATAATTTCAACAGAACCAATATTCTGTGGTTACTTGCAACTTCTGAAAATATCATAGGGTCGCAAGAGTATCTTTATGCGACTCCAAAAATCCCAATTTTAGTTTTCAAAAAAATGTAATATCAATATAATAATAAATTAACTAATTTATATTTTAAGAACCAATGTTTAACTTTGTTTTAAAGCACTGGAATTGTTATAATATTATATCCTTTCCACATTTATTTATAGTTTTGTTACTAACCATTTTCTATTATTATACCAATATGTATATTTATATTTTATTATGATCAGCCGACTCGAGTTCCAAGTCAAGTCTCAATTGCAGCTGATAATGAAAACGTCTTTCATAATTTAAAATTATTATTTGTTTTATACATTCATTTATTTTTGACACTTGTATTTATTTCTTATCCGTGAACGATTCAAAATTAAAAGTGTTTCGACAATGGATAAATTTATTGTAAAAATATCAAAAATTCTAAGTGTATTTTTTCTTTAAATTCGTAAAATTGTTTAATACACATATTTAGTATTTATTAAGTTTAAAATAACCATAAAAATATATTACTAATTTATATTATATTAAAACTACAATTTTGACAAATAAAACAATTTATATTCGATCTGTAAGTTAATTTTTAAATTAATTATTATGCTAATATTATATCATTGAGCAAATTAAATTTATTTTGTTATATGTTTTTTGTATTATTTTGGTACTAATTGTTGTACCTGCTTATTAGAAAATTACTAATACAAATGTAGAGAAAAATGTTAGCTTATCTGAAGAAAACCACCATTCCCCAGGAAAAAGATTAAAAATGGTGCCTAAATATAGTGAATAATTTATTTGATATCATATATTTAGTATTCATATACAAATTATTGAAATTATATTTATATTAATTTAATATCATTAAATATTTCAGGATATATTGTTAAATACTTCTACCTTAACTAAAGTGAAAATACTGTAATTTGTTTCATACATTAAATAAATAATAGTAAATGTTTTGGTTAATTTATTTTATGTAAAAGTGATAAATATGTATTTAAACATACAAATACAAATATAAATAGTACATATTATAAAAATCTAAATGGCAGCTCTTATCTAAAATATAAATCTTATAAAATAAAAGAATTGTTGTATTTTATGTAGGTATTCATATATTCTTTAAGAAAATTATACATATTTTATTGAAAGTAGGTAGTCAGTAAGTAATTATTACTGTATTAATTACAGTGCATATATTCATAATATATACCAATTACCAATAGATACAATATGACAATATGTATTTAAGCCTTTAAGGTTAAAATAGTTTAATTGAGTTTAGGTACTTGTAATGTTAAAAATAGAATAAAATAAAACATTTTAGGGGGGGGGGGGTTGTGGGGGCTAGGCTTCCAAAAGTCTGTCCAACCTAGAAACTTATTGCAACCATAAGAATTTAGCCCAATTTACGCCACTGTTTGTAGGTATGTTGGTTTTTTAAGATTAACCAATAATAATGCATAAATAGGTATCTCAGATAAATTAAAAAATTGTACAAAAAATCAACGCACTAACACAAATAATTTTCATAACTTTAAGATGAATAATAGATTAATAGATAGGTGAATTCACTCTAATATTAAAGCTAACAAGTAAAAACATTAGATTGGCCCAGTTGAAATTATTTTGAAATTTTGACGTTTTTAGAGCATATTTAGCATATTTAGTATTTTATGAAATAATGTGTGTGTGTTTTTTTTTTGTTGTGTCTGTCATCACCTTTTAGGAGAGTAAAAGTGCTTAGATTTTCTTAAACAGTATCTTTTCTGATAGGAAAATGAATCTAGTTGGCACTTTGGGGGATCAAAAGTAAACATTTTCCAGTAGTTTTCAAAAGCGCAGTGAAAAACAAAAGAAATATTTAGGAAATACAGGAGTTCGAATTTTGACAAAATGTTGAACTTTTATATCTAAGGATTGAAAATTTAAAACAAGGTTCCACGTAAATAGATTATCGATAAATTACTTTATTCACAACAATATCATCAAATATACTTAGTAATATCATAGGCTGACCTACCGTGTTCGCTCAGAATCGTTTTTCTTATACAACGACATCATCCATTTCAGTGACCCACGTGTAACCTATAATGTACAGCAGAGCGACACCCACTTGTCCACCTTTAAATTATAAGGATTAAAATAATTTTTCAAGATTTATGAATATCAGCACTCAGTAGACTATAAAGTACCTAGTGTAAATAAAATATTTTCGTTTGGTTTTCAGATGAAGAGAAATTGAAGTCGAACACTGTGTGTGTTCTTCGTTTTTGAATTACAATAAAACATAAACATTATTCAAAAAACATAAATCATAACTCTTGAGGAATTTTATATTAAATATTAATTCGATGGAAAAGTGAATCTTGTTGGAGTATTCGAGAGGTCAAAGTTTAAAATTAATTATTTTTCTAAAACACCGGAAAAAACAAAATTAAGGAAAGACGGACATTTTTACTCAAAATCGGTTTATGAACAAGTCGATTTTGGTTTTTGGTGTGACTCTAAAACAAATGACTGTAGATAAATGAAATTCTTACTGAATATTAGCATTTTCTATATACGATAAAATTTTGAAAATAATTTGACTCTTTTTGAGCTGTTAACGGGCATTTTTTTTTTTTCTATAAACGTCCATAAAATTGTATTTGTGGGGTCAGAGAGCTTGGACATTCAATACAAGACTCCAAATATATTGTTACAGTGGCTGTTGAAAAATATTTAGAATACATACCTACATACTCACACATTTTTTTTTATAATTATCTAGGTATTTAATGTTCAAATTTTGTTAAATTTATCAAACTTAATATATTTAAAAATGTATAAATTGTTCAACTTTTGTAGCTAAGGATTGAAATTTTAAACAATGTTCCACTTAAGTAGTTTATTCTGTAACTAAAAAATATAAAAACGCAGTTTTTCGTAGTTATTTTATGTTCAAATTTGAACGAAATTAGATATTTAAACAAACAAGAACGATTTTAGTTTTATGTTCAATTTTAAAGAATTTGTTCGTAGGTACTTGAAACTTCAAAGTATACTACAAATATTATAATCAATGAAATAATTATTATTCAACTTAACCGGCTATTATATTAATAATAACAATATAAATATACCTAATAAAGAATATCCTAGTTGGACAAACCGTCTACGCTCAGAATCGTTTTTCGTATATAGTATTATAGGTAGTTCCTAAAATTGTGTGTACTACGACATTAAAGTAGTACGAAATTTAAAAGTGTGTTATTCTTTATAATAATATTATGTTTAATTTTATATCTTCACATTTTTTTATATTTTAATGGTTTTTTGCTAAACCACATTTTAATTATTATCTACATTCTACACAGACACACAGTAAACAATATTAATTGTGTTGTTACGTCCTTAGGTACTCTTATTATAGTTATTATTATAAACTATTCATTATTATTGATAGTAGCTCATTTTTATTATTATTAGCTTAGTAGTGAACGGTTCTTACCTACTATCGGACTTCAATTTTTAATTTTTATTCCAAAACCATAATGAAATACGTTTTTACATTTTCAAACTTTCAAACTTCAAGAAAGGCACTATAAATAGGGTTACATCTTTAGTGCTCTACTTCAAGAGCTCACTTCAAAGTAACGAGCAAATATGAGTCAGTAATGATGCTATTTTTGTAATCAGTAGAACGTGATTCAACTGGTGTTGTAAATATCGTCGTGTATCTCGATGAAAAAAATAATTAAATTACTGTTTAAAAAAGATTTATTATCTTATTATTTGTAACATTGTACATTTCAATGACCATATGCGGGCCATAACAATATTTGATGAACACTTCAATTTTATTTTATTTAATTTATTGTAGACAATTTAACTATATTATGTCGATTATTGACGAAATATCATTGTAAAAAAAAACTATATTTTTTCTAGTTTTGTACTATTTTATGAGTATAACCAATAATATTTTGCAATAAGTTTTACATATTTATACGCCTTGGGTAGTATACAAAACAATTGTATTATCTTTATTTGAGTATTTTCAAATTCTAAACATCGAATATTGGCCAACTATTTTGATTTTTGAACCACCGAGTGCCGCGGTGACGAACATAATCGTCGTGCGTTGCAAGCTTTCATCGATCAAGCGAACAAGCGATTTCCTCGGGGGGAATATAGGGGCATTATATGCTCATTACACCTATATTATGTTCCACTGTACTTGAGCCGCTCGCAATTATTTATTTCAACAAGACAATTTACAAAGTTCGACATACTAAATAATAATTTTACCATAATTAAGTACAAAAAAAATGATGTGCCTTATCTTTAACATTTTAGAAGTATTCTAAACAGAAATTATTAAGCTATTCATTTTTAATTTAGATTTATAACTAATGGCGAATTTAAGGGTTCAAATAAAGTCGGAAAATCCATAAGAGGTGCCTCGTACAAAATGTATAAGTCACATAGTATAGTTACCTCCATAACATATTAATATGTAATTTCATCGAAACCGGGATGATACAGTACGCGACGTGGACGATTTCTGATAAACCTATGCGGGTATTATTACTTATTATTAATACTACATAATTACAATCGTTCCAATTTATGATTATAAGTAAGTAAAATCTTACGAATTTAATTTAATTTTTATCACAGACTATTTTTTTATAATTTATTTTTTAATTCAGTTATTAAAAATGAATTTAACAATTATTGTATAGTTAGTCACTTTAAAATGTTGTGGGCCAGGAGGGCTAAGACTTATAGTTTGAACTTCTGGGGGGCTTAGTCCCCTCAAGCCCCCAAATATCCGTCTATGGATAAGCATAGTGTATGAGCTTAACTCATAAGTACTTATATTTTAAAGTTTAGATGAGCGGAGAAGTAGAGTATAACATTTTGCGTTAGAGCAAGGTAATCGCGCGTACCACTCCACTCCACTCATCTAAGCTATAAATACTTTATAACTCATAACTACTCGGTTCTAACTTTGATTTGTTCGTATAAATATAGGTACTTAGAACACTATTCCGCTTTGGAATACGAAATTATAACCGTATGTTGTCATTCAAAAAAGTAAAACCTTAAAAAATATTGAGGATAAAAAAAAATAATAAATAAATATATATATTTAAAATATAATATTGTATTTTAATTAACGACTAGAAATCATGTAAATAATAATGAGTTCAATCATAAAAGATTCACTCATACCTATAGTAATACCAATATAAACTATTATGTATAATGTTATATTCATAGGTAACTATTATGCAGGTAGCTACATAGTGCAACGTGATAAATTTGAATATCTTATATTTATTTCTCAGAATAATTAATATTAGAAATTTGAGCATTAATTATTAATTATTACTACCTAAGGGCCGAGGCCCCCGCATTGATTTAAGGAGAATCATTTAGGCAATTTCTAATCTCGTTGTCGCCACCCTATGTGTTAGTTATAAATGATTGTGTGTGGCGTCCATGCGGGTCAATTGTAGCGGTACAGACAATACGTCGCAACGATTAACTCGATTTGTATTCTGACAAAATATTCTTTTTTTCCACAACATCTACGAGGCATCGGTCGAGGTACATTTTTAAAATTGTATTTAGTTAATTAAATATTGAAGTTGGAAATTCTGAATTTTTTTGAATTTTTTACAATTTTTATTGCATTTTAAATTACAAAAATTAAAAATGTGGCTCGACCGTTTCCTTGTATATATTACGGACAATCTGAATATTTTTTCAGAATAAAAATCGTGATAATTGTCGGCACGTATCGTTGGAATTAGAGACGGTAGTTTTTGACAAAAAAATACGTGGTAGTGAGGCCCCCTAATTTTCGGATTTTAATGCAAATTTATTTTTTTCTAGGCAAAATAATGTTTCTTAAAACAATTACTTTTACAGTTATGTAGTTGAACATTTTCGTTACCAAATAATAAAATACTATTTGTTACTTATAAAAAACGTAGCGGGCGATCGCGAATATAGGACGATTCGTATGACTTGAATTGGGGGCCTGTATGACATGAGCGCCAAAGGTACATAAACGACATTTCATTTGCGCCAAAATGTGTAGGCCAATCTAACCTGTTATATAGGTACCCAAAATATGTCATAAGCGCTGAAGCCGTAAAAACGACAGATATAATTTGCGCCAAAATTAGTATTTTATGAAAGTAGGTAGGTAGTTATTTAAAAATGTCGATCTTGTAAAAACTTGTTGATAACAAACCTATTAAACGTGGAAAACTGCAGGTACCTAGGAATTTGCCGCTTTCGCATACGATACGACTTTTTTGTTCTTATCACGTGCTGCGTTGTCGGCTATTATCTGCAGGCATTTGGCCGAGCTGCAACCGATGAACAAAAAATTTGTGCTGAACTCAACATTGGCGGACACACGACGAATGTAAAAAGTATGGCTGGCGAAGACGTATTTTCAACCGAGCACGAAACAAAACAATATTAATAGAGAGCAGTTTTGTAAAGTATTTGAGTTAATGTGTTTGGGTAAAAGTATTCAAATACTTTTTTCTGTACTGAATACCTACTTTTTTTTAAATACTTTTTATTTTGAAAAATTAGAATGGTATTTTAAATACTTTTTTTATTCTTTTAATTCTTAATTTGTTTTTATTTATAACCCTTGTTAAATAAAAAAAACCGTTCCGTCGTGTTTATCCTTCGACGTTATAACAATATTATATTATTATATAATAACAATTCGATATCGGTTTACGTCGATTAGATATAGTAACTTAATTAAATGTTTTTTTTCTCCAATCATCGACGTACACGGTGCGTCTGTATCAGAATAAGCTTATTAAAACAAATTATGTATTATGAAATAAGCTTTTGCTTAACAGCTATTATGCTTTAACTTTATATATTATTACTGCCTATTTACCAAGAAAATAGTTATCAATATTATCATTATCGTTTATCGTCGACGACGATCGACGACGGTGTGGGATATCTAAATACATACCTCTCTATATAGTTCTAATAGGTATATATCGCTGTAGAGAAAAGTGCATTATTGTGGTGGAACTATCACTAAAAAAGAACTAACAGACTGATCAGAATTTTGATTATTGAACGAATCACGTTCTTAAAATGCAATAAACGCATTTTTTATTATAACAATATTTATATTAGAACTAAATAGAATTTTTTTTGGTATTTTACGATTATTTCAAATACCTACTTCTAAAAAGTATTTGAGTATTACTAAACTTTTTATAGTATTTGGGTGGTATTTTAGATATTTTATTTTACAAGTATTTGAGTAATTACTTAAATACTTTTTAAAAGAATTTTTTACAACACTGATAGAGAGTGATATCAATCACGACTGCAAATAAAAATAATGATAATACAGTAGTCTCTCGATAATTCGAAAAACTCCATAAATCGAACTAAAGGCATGAGTCCATTGAGAAAACCTCTATAATTAGAAGAAAATACTTGTATTTCGGTCCCCTCTACAATTCGAATTTCTTTTAACGCGATTATATGTAAGTTCATATTATGTATGTACATATAAAGATTATGTACAATCTATTTGACGTAGGTACTCGTAATGAAACTATATAACGATGGTGGTTAAATATTATCGTACCTTAGTACCTTACCTACCTAATCTAGACTTTAATCGTATTATTTATCGTATTATTATTTATTATGTCAATTAATAATTGTAAAATATAATAATATGTATGTATGATAAATAAATGTAATACATATATACATAAAAATTAAAATTGTTCACAACTCTTTAATTCGAATTAATTTGTTTTCCCTCGATTATTCGAAAAACTCCATAAATCGAAAACCTCTATAAATCGAATTTTTAACTCGGTCCCTCAATTTCGAATTTATTATCGAGTGACTACTGTATAAATACCGGTCGGCAAAGGCACCGCGGAGGTTGGCATGGCACTGTCGCTGATGTCCTGTGGTACCACGGTAAATGATGGCCAACACGCTGACGTCGTCGGGACACCGAATACGTCTCGTCACTGGCGTACGCAGGAGTAGTGTTCTAGGGGTCTGACCCCCCCCTGAAATTTCTTTTTTATACAAAAAAAAAAAATTCATATTTGCCACCACTTTGATACACACAGTGACACATATGATGGCAGATCAATTGTTGCGGTCATATTTAATAGATATAAAATAAATCGTTGAATATGACAAAGACATAAGATATAAGGCGTAATAAGACATAATCATAGTTTCAGTTTTTTTTTTTGCTCATTTAGAACATTGCTAAACGTCTGCCATAATCGATATTGTGTATCGTCGTCCATCGATTATAACCAGAATTTATTACGGGCCGAAGAGGCTTTATAGATGACCAGATTAAACACTGTGAATGTAGACTAAATTTGAGACTAACTAATTTGTTATATACCTATAAAAACTGTTTGGAAAAAAATAATGTTAATAATTTATTCAGGTAAAACCTTAACCGAACTGCCGCGTACGCTACCGACGTCTCGTCAATGGCGCTTGGGCGGCTCGAACGGCAAAGGCCAAGTCGGGTCGCCGACGGCGTGTGAGCGGTGAAGCGCTCAACACGACCAATAGTAATAAAAGTGAATAAAGTAATTTATATACTATAACCTATTTACGCGGAACCTTGTTTTTATATTTTTTTTTTATTAGAATAAGCCTCGGCAGCGGTGGCCATTGGCTGACATTGTTTATATTTATTTTATATAAAATTGATTTTCATATAGTTTTTACACAGATTAGTTTTTACATGTTATATAATCACTTGTTTACAATAAATTTTCAATTTCAAGTTCCTTTATGAGATTTAGTGTCTGTTTGATGGCAGATTCGTTTGGTCCTAGTGATTGGTATAGAAATTCTGGTATGCTGTATTTGGTCCTTGCAGCCTCTGTTTGTCTGCATCAGGAACCTTGTTTTAATTTTTCAATCCTTAGCTATAAAATTTAAACATTTAATACATTTTTAACTACAAAATAATTATTAAATTTCAAATTTTATAAATTTTATCAAATGCTTATAAAAAAAAATTGTGTTATGTATTTTTAATATTTTTCAAATGCTATTGTAACAATATATCAGGAGCCTTGAATTACATTTCTACACTTTTTGGCCCAACAGATAACACTTTATTGATATTCATAGAAAAAAAAATAAAAAAAAATGAAATATGAAATTGTCCGTAAACAGCTCAAAACAAGTCAAAATATTTTGAAAATTTTATCAAGTATATATGAGTTGATAAATAAATATTCAGTTAATTTTCATGTATCTACAGTTATTCGTTTTTGAATTACAACAAAATAATAAAACCGTTACATGAGAAATCAAGTGAATATACAATAATGTAAAAATATGAATTTCAAACGCTCATAAAAATTTAATTTGATTTGCTTGTAGATATATTTTTTTTTTTTGATAAAGGTAGGTGGACTTATGAATAATCTTGTATTACATTTTTAAATCTTAGATTTAAAAAGAAACATTTTTATGAATTCTCAACTCAAAATAATTTGCTAATTTTCACGATTTTCCGTATTTTGTCAAGATTTGAACTTTAAATGCTTATAAAAAAAAACAGTGACTAAGGACTTTTAATATTTTTCAAACGTCACTGTAACAATATAATAGGAGCTTTGTACTTTTTTACGCAACAAATAATGTTTTATTGACATTCATAGAAAATAAAATAATAAAATTGGAAACTGAAAATGTTTATAAACAGTTCAAAACAAATCAAAATATTTTGAAAATTGTCATCGTGTATAGAAAATGCAAATATAAACAATCAGTTAACATTTCGTGTATATACGTTCTTTTGTTTTAGAGTTACATCTAAAACCAAAATCGATTTTGTCGAAAAATTCCCGTCTTTCCTTAATTTTTATGTTGTTTTTCCCGCCGCGGCACTTTTGAAAACTATTGAGAATTTTAAAATTTGACCTCCGGAATGCACCAACTAGATTCACTTTCCCATCGAACAACACATACTGTTGAAGAAAATCGAAGCCGTTTTACTACCCCAAAGACACAAAAATGAAAAAAAAAAAATCATCATTGTAAAATTAATACATTCATAGCTCCGCTAAGAATTTAAAATTGTATTTTGTGTAGTGATGT
>NC_042493.1:122240152-122243658 GCF_005508785.2 Acyrthosiphon pisum
AAAAAAAAAACCAAAAGAGTTATTTATGTTTATTAAAATTGTTAATTATTACTTTACTTGTTGACTTTGTTATTACTTTTGAATTTAATTTATATTATTATTAATTTATATTACTATTGTCTATTTTTATTTGTATTAATAAGACTCAATTTTCAAATAGGAAATGGACAATGGTTGAGTAATCAAGTTTAAATTGTATAATTGTATATTATATATTTAAATACAGGATTTTATACCGTATAAAATGTGTATAATACGGTATAATACGGTATAATACAAAAATTATTATACCCTACTTAAATACAATAGTATTATACAAAGTTTAATACCGGTATAATACAAGGTATAATACAGTATAATACAAAAATAAAATAAAATACCGTATTTTAACAACACTAATTTTGTGTATATTTCTACACGGTTGAAAAATTAATCCAATTTGATTATTGGAATACAATATTATGGATTAGGTGTATAAATCGCTCTCGTTTAAACCTCTTTGTGTGGTGCCTAAACTTAATACTTAATCGTGTATGATAATAGCTATTATTGATGAAGCTGACATCTAAATTCGATTTTTAGACACACAAAATGTTAGTTTAATAATCTTATAAGTTATAACTATACACAGATTAATGTGCATCGAGTAATTATCGGTTTTTTATTATTGTTCGAAACCTTCGTGTTTTCGTACATAATATTATTGTCCGTCTATTATAGTATAATTATTATACTTATCATATATAAAGTCACAATGAATGAAAATGTATCATTTATGTTGAGTTAAAAAACCCTAGTTTTTAATGATATAAAAATGTTTAGTACATAATTTCATACATCTAAAAAGTTTTTGAATTTTTTCCGGAAATAGAAGTGTTTGATTGTTGTTCGACATATTATTAGGTATTTAGGTAGACATTATTATTTTAATTATAATGATTATCTATTAATTTATTTATGAAATGTTTTATAGGTTTTATGCCATTTTTATTGTTTTTTTTTAAGACACTATCTATTGATTATAATCGGTTTGAGTACATTTAATAATAATTAATATAAACAACCAAACCATATTATAGCATAAGTATTCCTAAGCTTACTGGCCTATGAACTTTTATTAACCACGTAAAAACTTACACATCTCATTTTTATATTTGTGTAGGAAATAAAATACGCACTCTTTTTGTACCGTGTAGGAACTTAACCTTACTTTTGTACATTTTTCTGTCGTGCGGGAACTTACATATTATGCATTTTTTTTACCTGTTCGCAGTGCTGAGCAAAGATAATTAAATATTTATCTAGATAAAGATAATTATAATTTATCTAGATAATTAAAAAGATAATTTTTTTTTCTATTTCACATTTATAACTACAAAAATCAATATAATACTTTTAAAGTTTTGACCTTATTAATTATTATACCTAAGATTAAGTACCAAAACAAAAATATTTGTAAAATATAAAATTGCCATTTATTAGAATAAAAACATATGAGTAATAAGATTAATAGATCATTAATCATAAATCATAAATTTAATGGTTAAAATTGTTATTGCATATTTTGGGTAATGTAGAAGATAGAAAAAGTTTCCTTTTCATTAGAATATTATTTTAAAAGTATCATTAAACAGTAGTACCTTATGCTTTAGAGCATAATGAGTTATGGCTAGGCGATTGGAACACAAGTTCTGATAGAAGGTATTATCAATGATAATACTATAATAAATAATAATATTGTATTTAGTAAATGCCATTTATTGTATTTATGATTTGGAGGAGATAGTGGAGTTGATAATAATTATTTGAAGTACCGGCTATTCTCAGAATTGTGTACTAAACAAATAATTTTGTTGTAAATACTCGTAATACACTTGTTAGTTATAACAATCGAACTATTGGCTACCAAAAAAAATATTATAATGTAATAGGTACTTTTATGTTGACAATTTAGTTAAGAGGACAAGATTATTCATCTAAGATGATACATCATATAAACATTTTTAAAATTATCTAGATGAAAGATGGTTAATTATTTATCTAGATAATTCATCTAGGCAAATTTATCTTATTATGCTCAACACTGCCTGTTCGGTCTCGTGTAGGAACTTACAGTCGCCCCTCGAATTAACTGCGATAAACATCGACTGTATTTCGTGCTGGATTGAGTTTAAAAATATGAATATAAAATAATACAATTTTTTACCCATTTATAGAGCATTTTTTTGAATAGTCATTTTTTATTGCATTAAGCAGTATTTTACTAGGGCACATTTGAGGTACTTAAGAGCCTTATGATCCAAGCCCTAATCAATATCATTGTTAGATAGGTACCTATTTCGCATTAACATATTTGTCATTAATATTATCCCCGCTCTTCTTCAAGACATTCGAACGCCGACTACTACCCATACGGGCGCATGATTTTTTACATTATACATAAAAAAACTATTCTCCGCCATAAATACGCGCCACTGGAGTACACTGACTATCTATATTCTACACATAATATTATTCAGGGCCTATTTATTTATTTTGTCACTTTTCATATTACATAGTACATTGAATATTATTGCACCTAAGTTTTAAAACATCGAACAAACACGAACAGGGGGGACTTCGACCTTTTTATTTAATTAAAAATGATCATATTATAGCAGGCTCGTAGTGTGTTTATTAACATGAACTATATACTACGTAGCATTGTTCGCATTTTAAATAGGTACAATTACCTAGTTTAATATTCACCATAATACAACCCACATTTTACTACCGGACGTCGTAGTCTTAATCATCATAATATTAAAATTTCATAAAAAAATTGATAAACTACTGTCAATAATCAAAGTTATCTATCGTATAATCTATAGTTGAATAGGTCTGTTCCTATCTGAAAAATAGAAGTTTGTATCTCCACAGGACACTCAAGAATTTGAAAATATGGTCTTTAAGTATATCTAAAAATTTGAAACATCAGATTTTGAATAACTGCAATATTATAAAAGAAAAAAAGGATGAACATGCTGGGTGAATCATCTTGTATATTATTAATAATTTAATGTAAAATGACGAAAACACTATTGTGCTTTGACACATTTTTAAATGTTTTTAACAAATTACTCAATAGACTCGGTGAGTATAAAGCATAATATTATCAACATAATATTTAAGGAGAATCATTTAGGCAATTTCTAATCTCGTTGTCGCCACCCGAGATCTATGTGTTAGTCGTAAATAATTATTAGTGTGTGTGTGTGGCGTCCATGCGGGTCGATTGTAGCGGTACGGAGGGATCTCACACGCACTCCCACGCACATGTCAGTATGTAATATTGTGATTATGAAAAAATGTTTATTTTTCACTCAAATACACGATTCCAATTCCAACGATTAACTCGATTTGCATTCTGACAAAATATTCTTTTTTTCCACAACGAGGCATCGGTCGAGGTACATTTTTAAAATTGTATTTAGTTAATTAAATATTTAAGTTGGAAATTCTGAATT
>NC_042493.1:122244043-122246647 GCF_005508785.2 Acyrthosiphon pisum
AATTTTTATCGCTTCACTATATCAATCGGTACGTTGGACAAAAAACACGTCTAAATTCTTATGTTGCGCGTGTGTTAGACAAAGACAGGAAATCACCGCCACCAATCCCCTTAATATTTTAACGAATTACTATTTTATATACACCAATAGTACCATGGCTTATAGTTGGTTAATAATTACATTATTTTAGCTGAATTATATTATATAGTTTTGTAGTTTTCATCCAAATGGTTTTATTCATTTTAGAAAACCCGATTAAAGTTATATTCGAAGGCCAGGGAAGTTTTCAGGATACTGACTCAGTTACCTATCCAAAATGTAAACCATAATGACCGATGATTGATGAATGACGAATGCGTAACACATTAATATGCGGCAATTATAATGGAAGTATAACACTCCGAGCAATTAGACCATAGACGCAAATAGGGAAGGGGGCTTGGGAGGACTTAGCCCTCCTTAAGATATTTTATTTCATCTTCATAGTATTATATATTTTAATACAATATAGGTGATATTATTTTATTATAATATAATCAATATTTATAATACTGATAAATGTTATTATATAAGCGATGGTAAATGGTAATAGCTACCTATAAATATAATAATAGTAATACTATGTGGGTTGGTTTTCGTCGGATTCTCG
Source organism: Acyrthosiphon pisum (assembly GCF_005508785.2). NCBI lineage: Eukaryota > Metazoa > Arthropoda > Insecta > Hemiptera > Aphididae > Acyrthosiphon > Acyrthosiphon pisum. The sequence continues at coordinate 122,244,693 of NC_042493.1, forward strand.
TTCTAACATTCCATAAACAGTTTATGGCATATAATAAATAAGTATGGTATTATAGTGTAGTAATAAACCAAGCCTGCCACCCAACCTCATCGTCGTCCGAATAACCACATCACGCGTATGGAAGCCATACTACAGGTATAGCGGACGTATGCGTGCTGGCATGCGGGTGCCGGGTACAAATAATTACTACGCCGCATCGTCCAAAGAGTCCGAACATATAATTATCACCTATAATATATTTTATTACTAGGGTTCTAAAATGTAATGAAATTTATTTTTTTGACATATTAATGAAAGGTTTTTGAAAAAAAAACGAAATTTTAATTTAAAACAATAAGTAGTAGGAAGTACAGTAAACACCTATACTTAGTTACGTTTAACACTCGACAGAAAAATGTTACAGAAATATTTCTTACATAGTAGAAAGGTATTATACAAAACACATAATAATTATCTATAATGTGTTATATAATATCTATCTTCTAGACATTGTTATCTGGAATTAAAATATTATATTGATAATCACTAATCCGGTATTAAATCGGTATATGTGATTGCATCTAGTGATGATTTTATGAAACATACCAAAAAATCAGTTTTAAAAAAATTAAAATAATATATTTTTCAATATTTCGAGGAGGGCAAAATCTTAAAGTTTGAAACATGTCAAAGTGAAAATTTCATTTTAAATATGTCACACTTATAACCCCGTTTCTTACGTGTGAAATAAAAATAATACATATTGTATTGATATTGCTATTGTTCGACCTATAATAAATACATTTTCATTTGTATCTCCAAGATCTCACCTCCATTGGGCATAGAGTTATACGATTTTACACTCTCTGCAGAGTTCATACAGATTACAGATAACACTATAACAGACAACAGCCTAACTGCTTAATAGACTAGTCAGTTAAGGTCAGTGACGAACTGACGATACAATCGTGTGCATCGTGTATGTAGTATTTTAGTGGGTGGAAGACGAATCTCCCACTATTTTTCTTCTTGAAACCTTTTGGGCTCAAAAGCTGTGCATTTGATAACTCTATTTACGTCTATGAACTAGTATAGACAATTAGATATTGAGGTAACCCCTAATTTTATGTAGGCAATATACATTTTAATAATTTCTAATTATAATAAATCGATTTATGCAGTAGATATACATTTAATTAATAGGTATATATATTTTATTTTAAGGAGGCTGCAGTCCCGGCAGTAGGTGTTGTTTTAAGGAAATTAATACGATAGGCAATTTCATAAGATGATATTAAATTGACTTGTAAGTATGTGCACTGTGCAAAGTAAATGCAAAGTAAAATAATAGGCGGTCCTACGGGTGCAGCCTCTGCAGCCCGTGCTACACCTGACATTTCAACCACCACTTTATTTTATTGGTTGAAATCATATGATTATTCATAACTCATAAGCAGGGCTCGTAAGTTCATGCATCTGCATGTTTTTTTTGCTACACAGGAAAACATGCTAGCTGAGATACAAATCCGTTTCATAACAATAGTAATAATAATATGAAGTTTGATAGTGCATGTTTTTGCATGTTTTGGGTGTAAAGGCATATTTGGCATATAGTCGATTTTTTACAGTCGTTAGTGCATATTATTTCATAAAAATATTTTTTAGACAAATATTTGAAATGTTTCTTGTTTCTTATTTACTTTCCTGTTTACAAAATTATAGTGTTTTGATTTATTTTTATTCAGTGAGCGTGTGACTACCTAATGTCCTAGTACCTACATACTTATTTAGATTTTATGCGTTTTACGAAATATCGCGGAAACAGTGTAATCGCTACCACTACCATCCTCCACCGTATAAAGTGGCAGCTTCTCACCTACCAGCATTTATAATTTTGTACATTGCTACACTCTACAGTATAGTTTTCTTACACTCGCCGATGAGTTTACTCGTATGAGTTGTAAGCGTTTATTTCC
>NC_042493.1:122247324-122261121 GCF_005508785.2 Acyrthosiphon pisum
TAACGAAATTACTATTGCAGTAGCCATAATAGGAACACTGTAGTAATTTCATTATATTTTAATTAAATCAACGCAATTTTAACGACATTTCTTTTAAAAGTAATTTATTTCTATGGAGTAATAACGTGTTATTTTCCACGTTATTAAAATAAGTTATGAATGTACAGTGCATGACATAAACAAAGGATTAGAATATTCGAGAAAAATTAAAAATTTATAAAATGTATTTACTAAAGTTTTAGATAATAATGATGAATATTATAAAAGATGCAGGAATTTTACGCATTTTATTCATGCGTATTGCATTCATCCGTTATCAATGTATACCTCCCTGCATAATCAATGTGTTACATATACTATTATACAATTAATATATAATAATTAACAGTATACCTACTACATATTATATTCGTTATGGACTGAATTTGTCTTTAAATTTTGAAAAACTAACTATTCGTTACCAGACATTGTTTTTATCACGTTATGCTACTTTTTCATTCAATGTGATAAAAACAATGTCTGGTAACGCGAATGTAATTTATAGACCGCGGATTATATGCATTTGCATATATGCATATGAAATTGCATATAATCGCATTTTTTTTTTACCAAGTATGCATATTTCATTGATCGCGATGTAAAATGGCATATAATTGTATTTTTAAACAAAAAAACACACTGATTAAATGTGTTAATACGCATACTATATAGACGTATAGTACCTACATAGGTACCGACCGAATTAATTGACCGGATGAGTTTCTACTGCCGTCGTTATATTTATATATCTTATCGAAAACTCGATAAGAAATTTGAAACCCCATCAATACAACATGATTTAAATCTGATTCTTACACATTTTTCTAAAATAACAGAACTAATTACAAGTCTAGAAACAAGAAATTTGCTACTACACAATTCATTAAAAGCTATGGAGGAATTATTAACAACAGCATCTGAACTGCCTGACGTATTTTAAGAAAAAATCAAGACAAAGATTACTCGATTACTGAACAAAAATCCTGGCTATGATTCCCTAAGTATGGTCGACGGCCACATTAATGGTACAAGTACTGTACTGCCCAATACAATAACGAGCACCATGGCTTCTAAGTTTAAATACTGTCCTGCGACGTCCTGTGATGTTGAACGGTCATTTTCTGCATTTAAACTTATTTTGGATGACATGCGCCATAGTCTTACAATAGACCATTTGGAGCAACATCTAGTAATATAGTGCTACGAGAACTACAGTTCTAAATAATTATACATAAATGTAATATAATAAATAATAATTATTAATTATAAATTATAATAATTTTTTTTTTGTTAATAAATTTCACCATCATAGTTTTTTTTATATTGTTTTTAAATTTAATTCTTAGTGCATATTTTAACATAGTCTATGCATATTTCTGTATTTTATGCTGCATATTTGCATGCATATAATAGAGTATTTTCACTGCATATAATCCGCCGTCTATATAATAATATTATAAATTACTAATTTAAATATAAATATTGATAATGTAATGAGTAACGTAATTGAGTTTCTTATCGAAAGTAATTTACCCAACACTGGATAGTTGTTAGCTCGTCGTTCTGATGATCAAGCCAGGATTGAGGGGAGAAAGACCCTAGGCTAGCGGCGATATTTATATAGTCACGATCACATCTATATATTTATCATATTATTAAGAAAAACCAAGTTCGGAGGAAAGTAAATTACTAATTTACTAGTTTAACAATAAATTATATATAAAAGTAAATTATGGTTCATTGATACTCAGTAAATCTAACTTCGTACACATTCCCGATACCCCCAACATTTAAAAATTAGCCATCTGTATATCTATACTATCTATATCTATACTGCACCTGAAGTAAAATCTTCGGACCCCATATAAATGAGTGTGAGACTAATCTGTAATCGTTTTCGGTCAACATTTCCCAGGGATTCCTTGGATTATAACAATAAGCCCGCATGATTACGACCCGGAAGGTCGGTCGTTATTTATTTTCGCCGTCAATTGACTTACACGTACATACACGTACACGTAGGAACTGACAATATTGGGATACATTTTTTTAAATTTAAAATAAATTCACTGTTAGACTAAAAAGCTAGACAAAATTGAGGTAGTTGGATCTCTACGGATTTTAATTTTAAAAATGGATATTAATTATTAGTCGTTGTGTTAATTAGGGAATGGCCGAAAGGATTTTATTTACTTACTAAAATTTTTCGATAAAATATTCACAATTTAGAACAATATAAAAATTACAGTTTTAATACGTAGGTAGGTATAGTTACATCTTAAGCATTAAAAATTTTTTTTTTAATTTTAGGAATAGCCTGTACTTTAGACCCCTGACTCAGTGTTCGTACGTCCGAACCAGGAATGGTTTCTGATCGCAATTGTCTAATTACTCGAAGTAATTATTTCTGTATTATTATATATTATTTCTATTGCATTTTAATTTTTAATATATTTCTAATATATGATACCATAGACTATGCTACCTTAGGTAGCCTATACGTATATTGAATACGTATCCCGAATACCTACTGTTTATACTGCAGTGGCTTAACTGTGAATATTTGATGGGTATCGACTGTTTTTACGAAGTTGAGTAAAGGTGTTTTTTTAATTCGGTTAGTGTGTGTGACTGTGTAAATAATTAATAGCGAAGCGCTCCCTTATATGATATGTATGTACACAACAATAACGCGATATATACGAATATTAATTATTTTGTTTTTTTTTCATGTTAACTATAATATTTTTGAAATAAATATTTGGATTAATGGTCTTGAAATTTACTTGAAAACGATTTTCTTTCATTTTTAAATTAATTTTCACATAATATTTATGTTATCGAGATGTTTTTTGGAAAGAGAAACACTTCTTACGGGCGCATTGGACTTGGATTTTCAGAATTCTATTTCTCAGCCATATAATACGATTTTCCGAATTCAAATATGCTACCGGAAGTTTTTATCCGACTACTAGAGTAGACGGTAAAATAGACATACAAAATTGGTCTATTTAACAGAAAAAAACCGACGACGGATCGAATACTACGGGGCTCAGGCAGTTAGACCAACGACTACAGCGAATCACTGAATATTACCATATCTAAAATTATAAAACGATGGCTTGCAAAAGTTATAATAACGTACTGATTATGACGTTATATCTGACAAAAAACGATGATCGAAATTTGTAAACGTAATTATAACGGAAAGCGATAATCAAAAATAATTAAATATCGCAAAACTAAACATAACGCACTAAAACTAAATACTAAATTACTAAGTTATAGCAAAAGCCAAAAATATGATCTTCATTAAGGAACTTTAAAATTAAATATATATATTATAATTTATAATGTATGCATTATATTATACCTATATGTAAATTTCTTTCTATTTTTTATATTATATGAATTTTTGTGTAACTTAAATGTATTTTTCAACACAATTTTAACATATTTATACTTCAATTTTAATATATTTTCATTAATTTTTTTTCGGGAATTTTTACCGGGACTTTTTTTTCTCCGATTACCGGGTGTCACATCCTCTATATTGTAAATAACATAAAACGGAATTTTATTTTTAAATGCAAGCCCTGATAAAAACAAATAGGTTCCTGTCTATTTACAAGTATTTTTTATTTTTATACAAACAGAGTTGCTTCAGAACTTATCAAAGAGGCTACAAAGCTTGTAAGCAAATATAATATAGACACATCGGAGACATTTACAAGTGAAATTATTGCTATTAAATCCGCTCTAAAAAATATCAGTCAGATAACTTGATAAAAACTACTTTCTAGTAAATTTTTTGAAATTTGTACTGTTTATTCTTATACTATACATACCTATTGTTAACAAATCCCATTAAGTACTGCATCTGCAAATGTGAGACAGTCATTTTTGTCATATTTGAAATATCATAAAAGGATATTTACGATGACGCAATATTATGTAAGTGACCTAACATTACTTTCAATCGAATAAAAAACGTTTTCAGAGGTAAATTTAGGAGATATAAAATGTATGTTTTTGCTAAAAACTGGGAACGATCAAAAAACGTCTAGCCGTGTAATGATCGCGGAAAGCCTTTACTACTATACTAAATACTACGCGACATGTCATCAATCGCTTGTCACCCGTGTTAGATATAATTAATATTATAAGACATAAATATATGTATTCGTAATCGGTAATTATCAATACATAATATATTATTACATTAAAATTCAAAATTTACATAAAAACAACGCATTTTAATTGGTTACACTTACATGCCACAACGTTATTGCTCACGTGATTTAAAAGTAATTTGTAATTGCGTTTTATAATTATTTGTCTCGTCATCTGTCACCCTGTTGATTATTTCCAGTGGTATAATCTAGCTATTATTACTGGTTTGCTAGTTTTTTCTATGATCCAGAGAACATTCTTAAAATGTATATGTACCTATAGCTTGTTTACGTTCACTTAAAGTCGTAGATAACGAATAATATAAACAATTCCTCATTTCTTGACTATATAATATAACGTGGATTTGAAGTTATAAATGTGCAATTTAGATACTCAAAATGTCAGCCAATCAGTACATTATCGTATGTTTCTTTAGAAAAATTACTTTATATTTACCTAATCACTATATTTTGTATAATTTTTTAGAAACAAAAACCAATTGAATTACTTATAGAAAATAAGTAGGTATAGTAAGAGACGCAGTTTATAAAAAATTCACTAATAACTTGAATGTTGTCCTTAAAGACCAGTGGTTCCCAAACTATTTTCCATCGCGCCACATTATTATTAGTTGTTATAAGTCACAGCACACTATAAAATATAATATTATCTACTTTCCAAATATAAGTAAAAGTATTGTAGTTGATAAAAATAATAAATAATAATAATAATAATAAGTGGCTTAGGACTGTGAAACATAAACGTAATAAATCAAATAATACGTATGTAATGATACCGGGTATTATTATTGTTATTAGATAATAATATTATTATCTCTCGATAGCCTACTACTCGTATATTATATATCACAGAACTGCTCTAACTTTTTTAACTGTTCAATATCAAACGAAAATTAATTGTTCTGTCTTATGAAACAGTTACGTTCAAACCACGCCACGACTAGCCCGAATTTTAACGAATTCTTGCGACGTTCATTATAATATAATAAAATATATGGATAAGTTTTTATATAGAAAAAAAGGCTTGAAGATTACGTTGAAAATAATGGTGTGAATTCTGAAACCATCAACATTAACGTCATCTGATGAATTAAACGGGTTTTTGCGGAAAGTTAATCATTGGATATCACACGTAGAAAAAAAACAACTACAAATGTTTCCATTAACAGCAGAATATGTTGATCCAAACGGAGAATTAACGTGTGATTTGATAATCAAGTCAATTATGAGATAGATAGTTAATTATATTAACCATCTCATGATTTTAAAAGAAAATATAAAAAATATTTCCCGTCTTTTCCTATTAACGAATATGATTGGGCGCGCAGTCCTTTTGTGGTAACATCAGAATAATATGCAATATCGCATCTAGTATTAGTTGAACATGAGCGACTTTTAAAACTTCAATCTGATCGTTCGTTGAAATTAAAAAGTAATGAATTTAAACTCTTCCAGTTTTGGAGTTTTACTAAAACCTACCAAGACCACATCGATTTTGTTTGTAATAATGTTATTATACTATTTAATTAATCTGTTATATTTCATACCATATTACATATGTCACTGGGAATGTACGCAATTATTGGTGAGTGCTGACAATCACCTAGTGAATGTCGACATACGCCTACTAACTGGGTTAATGTTGAAAAATAGTGGATTTCAACATTTACATTTTTATTAATTATAATAATAGTTGTTATAAATTATTATCATCAAACAAAATTAAACTTTTATTATGAATTTAAATTATGATTATTCAACCATACAAATATTATTATTTAAAAAAAAAAACAGGGAAAATTATTTTACTTATTGTAACATGACAAACTGTCATGACATTTCGTACTATATAAAATGCTAACATTTCTACAACCACATTTTTTGTGGTGCACTTTGCTTTGCAATTACATGGCGTAGGTATACCCTTGCCCATCAATTGGTTAACTTGATGCAGAAGCTTGCCATAAGGGCATTTTTTGATCTCTTTGTACATTAGTGATTGATATGCAATTTTTTTACATACTGAATACTGGTTTTTGGTGTATAATTGATTTATAACACCACTTTTAGGAGCTAATTTATAAAAATCATAATCTACTACATCTAATAATACGGCTAGAATAGTTTGTGGATCCATTTTACTACGATAAAAAATGTTTTGGTTTTGTGCAAATCAATCGTGTACAATAAAATATACCAGGTTAGGTTAGGTTTTTTAATTGGTTTTTTTTTACATTATTCTGCTAAACTGTACAAAACATGTAAATCGTTTTTTTAACGTCAATCGGTTTTTTAATATCAATGAAACTTCTGTACCTACTGCTTCTCTAAACGCTTAAGCTCATTAATAGGAAATACTTTATTATGTTTTTGATACAACCCAGAATTAAGTAATGAAAAAAACTCCAACTTTCCTATTGATTCAAATCTACTCTTAATATGATTCAACACAATATTATCTAATATTTCACTAAATAAACGTCTATAATATTCAAGTCATATAACACTAAACGCTACACAATATTTACAAAATAGCATAACAAATAACAGAACAAGACGAAGAACAATTATTATTGTCATATACTTGTACACGTAAGTTTTATATTAGAAAATTCGTTGACGACGCACAACCGACTGAGCATGCGCTATGTGGTTATTACAGCGGCTTAAGGTCTCGGAATAACTCGTATTTCACAGTGATGATAAGTGTCGTATAGCTTGCGTACACAGCTATCGCATACTCTGTCAGTAAATGTTACTATAGTCAAGTAAACACGACAGATAGGTATAACAGAAATAGATGAAATTTTTTTCATAGATTATGATTTTTTTTTAATACTTAATAATATTATCAAGCCTGGGCATAAACGAGTTAAAAAGTTAAAGTTAATCGAATTTTCACTTTTTAACTTAACATTTTAAAGTGTAATATTCATTAACGTATAACTGCATTTGATTGATATAAACTTGATAAATAACGAGTTACTTTTAATCAAATCCAAATTGCATTATTATTATAAATAATGAAATAATAAATATAATTACAATTATCATTTATGATACATATATTGCATAAACATTTACTTTATATTATTTCAAACCATATTACTGGCTTAAAAAAAAAAATAATAATAAGTTAATTGTAAGTTTCCATACAACTTTAAGCTAAATTGAATTTAAAAAAAAATTAGGATAACTATTAACTTTAAACTTTTTAAAATGTTTTCAATCAACTAAACTTAATTCAATTAACAATTATCATTAACTTGCCCAGGTTTGGTCATTATATTATTGATGGCAAAATAATTTTTGTATTTTTATTAATTACTTTTTTATTTAAGTAAGTATGTTGCTCATGCTGAGCACGCCTGGAGAATTCGCAACTGCTGTAGACTTGTATGGTTAGGTACCTTCATCAGATTAAATAATATCGTCATTAGTCATTACTAATATACACCAATATCTTTATATAAATGTCGACATTCACTAGAGAATGTTTACAAACAGTACACATTTAATCAATATGCCAAAATTCACTGATCACTTAAATATACGACGACATTAACCGGTAACTGTCAGCACACACAGATTGCCCATATTCACAGTAACATATATTTGTATATCGTACAAAAGCCCAATGTCGTAAAACCATAAAAAAAAAAATTAAAACAACAAATAGGTAGGTACTTCAAGTCTTCAACTGCGAAACAAAATTAAGCAACATAATGATAACGTCGCAGAATGATAATCGATTTCGACTGTTTTTATTTTTTTGGAAACCAAACATCCAAACATCAGTTATTCGTTATAACATTATATTTGATTGGAATTTTGTCAAGCACGCGAAACCCATATTATAACCCGAAAGATTCTGTTTTCAAAACACCCGTGTTAACCAAATCCCGAATAATTTTGTTTTTTACAAACTCTTCATGTGTTAAATTATCATTTTGTATGTTGTACTCTTTGTGGTGAGGTCTATTCTGTAGTTAGTTGTGTAGTAATAATAATAAATTAACAGGAACAATCTTACAACCAATCACAGGTTAATTCAATAATTATTTTCTCGAAAATAAAATCCAGTAAAATCTTATATATGTATTTCATGTAACTACTGTACATTAATAAACCGAGATTGGTCTAAAACAAAATTGTTGCGAATTCGTGTTAAAAATATATATTTCATTAAACATATCAAAATAAGTCATTGCATAAATCATTTTTTTTTTTTTTGGGGGGGGGGGGGTCATCAAAAGCTATGTTTTTTCCAGGCTACTCAACACCCGTATTAATGAATATTAATCCAAATATTGAGGTTTTGAAAACCCGAGTACCTATTTGTTTAAACTTTTTATTCCGGTGTTTGAACATCCAAATTTGATGTATTAATACATCCAGCATCCGAAACCTGATATTCGAATAAATGATTTGGGTGTTAAGCCCTGATTTTGAATATTTAATATTTTTAGTCGTGAGCAAATTAATAATTAATATTAATTTAAATATTCGTTTTTGTTATTTATAAATTTATATTTTAATTTTTTCATTGGGGGTGCGAAATTATATGTTTTACAAGGGAGGAAAACGCCAACGCTGTCGCCCTCCCTGCTCCGTTGCCACTATAAACAATAATTTGACATATTTTTGTATTCATATTTAAAGCTGCGGTCACACGATAATAGTTAAACGCGATAGTTGCTTTCGCGATAGCGTACTGTCGCCATATGAACTCCGCGATAGTTTATACTATCACCCTATCTACTATTAACTATCATGCATGCATGATAGTTCTATCACTATACCAACTATCGCGTTTTTCTATGATCGTGTGACCAAGCAACAAACCTTCAAATTTTGTTCTGATATAATCATTTCTTAACAACAGCAAATTATAATTACGAGCTCTCTTAGAAAAGTTAATTTCAATTGTTAATTCAGTCATACAGTTAATGACATATTTTATGAATTATATGTGACATGACAGAAAATTCATCGAATAGTCAAAGACAATAAATTTTCGGATACATTACGTTGTCACAGGACCTGATTTTCCAATTTATGGGTCCAGTAAATAAAATTTACAATTTTGGGCCCAAAATTGCTCATCTCTCTTTTCTTCAAGGCTAAAATAAAATGTATGCATAATTTTTTTTTAAACTAATATTGTACGTATTTCATTGCTTATATAATATGAGTACCTAGTTGGATCATAGGACGTGGAATAAAATGTTATCGTTAAAAATTTGATTATTTAATATACAAGAACACTTTATATTTTCAATGAGTCTAATTAATGTTTAAGTATCTAAGTATACAAATTAAAAAGTAAACTTTTATCTTTTTTAAAAAAAATAGTATTTTTGATTATTACACTTATAATATATCAAACTAAATATTGTGTGCAAGTAGATAAACTAGCTCTAAACTACCATGTGGTTCTGTTACTTCATCACTAGGGTTCGAATTTAAAGGCAATATAATTAATATAAAAAGCATTTAAAATGTCAAAAAATGCATCACGTTTATTCTTTAATTTTCTCTTCGTTGAACCAATTTATTATTTTTTTGACATTTTAAATTATAAAAAATAATAAACCAAGTGACAAATATATATACAATAATGAATAAATACGACTGACGTATACCACGTAACTACGTAAATAACGTCAATAGTAATATTACGACGATAATAATATTATTGCAATAATAATAACGGCAATTAGATTTGGTTGTCATCAAAGTTGATGAAGGCCGTCGTTTTCAAGGAAAACTCAGCATACTTTACGACCCACCAAAATATCTAAGTATAATATAATATAATATAATATACAATTAATTTTATATACCTGAGGTCCATATGCAAATTTCCTATTATTTGTCCTTGCATAAATATGGCACTCCGTAGTCATAATATTACGTCCGCTACTCCGCTCTAGAGGCCTTGAACAGTCTTAAAGCGACTGGTGTCCTTTTGCTCGAGCATGATATTACTAACACGAAGTTGGATATGATCACTCAGGAGTTCAGGCAAGTGTATGATAAAGTCCTCAAAAATAAAAAATTTCAAAGGTGGAAGATTTAGTATTATTTTTGGATGACCTAACCTTGAATGCGTTTTCACGTTCTTCAGTTCTTGGAACTTGGAAGCATTCGGGTAGTAGAAAAAGAACATCGGATACCAAAGTCGTTGATTTTATTTCAGAAAATAAAAATGATAACTGAAAAAACCAAGTGGGTAAAAATAATAACACTAACGAGCTGTTATTCTCTACGTCGTAGATGTAATGAAATGTCATAATATATAGTATACGATTTACAAATGTCTTTTATTTTTAACGTTTGCAGTGACCGAAAAGTGAATAAAAAAAGGTCAATAAACTCCTTTGTAAGGAGTGTCTGCGCGAACACAAAGTTAAAGCTGCTCCCTTTTACTATTGTTAGGCGTTAGCCCGATTGTTATGAATAGTATAAAATACACTGCACACAATACATTATTAGCTATTACATCTTAATCAAAAATGAAAAAAAAAAATTGAACACGTGAAATACGTCGACAGCGCGCACGCATCGAATATGCGAACGTATTTCTGTCAACGGTCGTCGTTCCAGCGATTGGGAAGTGCTTTATGTCTATCGGTCTCCAAAAATAATTTTAGCACTGAAAAAACAGTACCGGCTTTGAGATAAATAAAACTATACTCAAAAAATAAACGGTTTACAGTGCGATCAATTTAAGTGCCTACACTTATTATATCGAAAAGTTGAAACTTATTTGAATATATTTTTATGACATACCTAATTTGATGCAATTTTAAAACAACATTTCTGAAAATAATATATGTTCAACTATTATCGTTAACATTTCTAGTTTTTTTAAATTTTTTGAGTGACACTAGAAATTTTTTATTTTATAATCTGAACCAGAATATTATTTGGAATATTTTTATCCACAATATTACCGTTAGTCATAAGCCGGGTTGAGGTTTTATAGCATTTGCATGTTTCTATTTAAATGATTAGGAAATAGCAGAGTAAGCTTAAAATTTGTTTCATCATTCCGAGAACTAATATTAGAAATTTAAATTTTCATAGTTGTGCATATTTTGCGATTTTTTAAATCTTAGTGCTGAATTAAACTTTTAAAAATATTTTCGCACTTTAACTTATAAAATTGAACATGTATTTCATAATTTATTTCATTTTAACAAACGTGTTTTTAATTATTGTCTAATTTTAAAAATAAATAATATATATTATTAAGTAAATGGATCTACTACACGTACGCGCTGACTCGATGCAAGCAGAGGCGTTAATAATTTCGTATCTATTTATTGTTTCTAATTTTAAACTTTTGTTATCTGATGACTTTGAACGGGTTTTTATCATTTTCGGTTGCGATTATCGTCGAAATTTAAATAATTATAATAATCTGTAAGAGATAAATTAGGTACTAATAAAAGTGTTGGTACCTACTTAATCAGTTGATAACTTTATAAGTATTCAAAGTTTAGATAAGTGGAGTAAAGTACATGGTATAGTAGTAACCCACAAAAAGTTTTCTAATACTCTGTTAATCTAAACTTAAAATACTTACATATAGGCTAGAAATCATAGCTAATGAACTACCTATCCGACATTTGATTCTTATACACTTAAAAACTCTGAATAATATTCTGCTTTGGAATATGAAATAAAAAAATATGGTGTCATTCAAAAAAGTCAAAAACTTTCAGCACTTTATATTGTATAAGAAGAACTATTCTGAGCGTAGACGGTTTGTCAGTCTGGATATTTTATATTGTTATTATATGTTATTATAGCCTGTAAGTTGAATCAATGTTATAAATTACAACAAAATAACTAAAATCGTTTTTTTATTCGTTTCTATGGTGGTATACAAAGTGTTAGAAATTAAAATCCTATTTTTAGCGTTTTTTTGTGATTTTTCGGTGGATTTTCCTGTGTCACTAAACGACTATTGAGAAAATCGAAAAATGACCTGTTTAAAGTATCATCAGGATTCAATTTTCTAAAAGATAAGGTATTATATGTTAAAATCGAGGCACTCCTTCTGGTAGAAATATTGTATAGGTACAGGATAGAAAAAAAAAAAAATAAACACAATTGTAAAACCACTAGCTTTCTCGCTCCGCTCAGAATCTAAAATAGTACAAAATACAAATTTCTTTTTTCAGAAATGTTTTTAAATTACATAAAATCATATATAAACAATTTTCAAAAAAGTTAACTTTTAGAAATAATGAATGTAAACACTTAAATGGATCACGCCTGGTATAATAATATAGGTTCTGCAACGCAACACGGTGGTATTCGTTTGTAAACGCGCAATTCGAGTCATAATGTTTCGATGATTACGAATTTTCCTTAATAATTTTAGCGATTTTGAAAATTACAGGCGATTTATGAACCAGCCACAAATATAACTCAAAAAATATGTGGCACGTCAAATAATATTAAATTAGCCGATTTGTTATACGCGGGGCTTGCATTTGAAAAAAATGCCGTTTTATGTTATTAACAATTAAAACGTTATTCAACTTTTGCGTTAATCGTTATTCAGAATTTAAACGTTATGCAAGTTTTGCGTTTATCGTTATACAGGATTAAGACGTTATCCAAGTATTGCGTTTATCGTTATTTAGAACTATATACACGTTCACGTTATTTAGAACGTTATACAAGTTTTCTCGTTATTTAAAATAGTGTAAAGCCGGATTCACAGCTGTGTCGTGTGTCGTGTCGTGTCGTGTCGATAAAATCGTATTATGATTGGATATTACTTTTTTGGTATCATGTAATAACCAAGTTGCAACCGAGTATACCAAGAATTGAATACTGCTCAACTCTTAAACCATACTGGTTACCAGTCGTAATCATATAATAACCAAGCCCTCGCACGACACGACACACGACGTAGCTGTGCAGGGACGGATTGGTATTTCGGACCAGCCCGGGAAAATACTTTTTTAATGGCCCACTTTTTGTTGGGAGATTAGGGGCAACTGGCAAGTGTACCATACTGAAGATAGTAATGTTTTTAGTATTTTAAAGGGTAGTCTACTGTATAATCAGTTATATCATAAAATCAACCTTTAACAATAAAATGTAATAATAAAAATAATAATGAAATAACAATAGTATAAAGTATTACCTACATATAAATGTTACATAATAAAATGTTAGTAATTCTATATTTTACATGATCATTTTTACTGTATCGATATAAAAAAATAACGAAAATACAATTACAATATATTATTCAATCGTATTTGATACCATTTAAAAGTAACACATATTATGAGTGAGTGTGAGTGTGAGTGTGAGTGTTATTCCCTGTACTAAATTATGGATTTTGAGTGAACTTAGTCAGCTTAAAACAAATACAAGCAAGTATTGCTATCATTACTCTAAAAATAAATCTATAATTATTATACTAGATGGGTATTAATGAGTTAAAAAGTTTAAGTTAAGTTAAAAACTGAGTTAAAAAAACATTAATTTGACCAGCCTTGTTATTAAATCGATAATCATAATTTATATACTT
>NC_042493.1:122262504-122270568 GCF_005508785.2 Acyrthosiphon pisum
TTAATACCTATTAAATTAAAAAATAATAACTAATACGGGTAGGTAATGGCCCGGATACGGAATATATATTTAATCAATTCTTAGATTATTTGCAAGAAAAAATGTGTCTATGAAACCAATAGACCTTTTAAATTAATAGATTTTAAAATATTTCGTTTTGCGTTATGTTTTGTTTAATGATATATAATATATTTTGTTAAGAGGACCCGCATGAGTTATGAGTACTTTAAAATTCACAATTTACAATTTTAAAATACTCATAGCTCGCTTTAAAATTAAAATATAATAAAAAGCCCATGAGGTTGTCTAGAAAATAATCTTACCTTTAGATTTTATAAGAGGTCAATTCACTCTAATTTTTAAATTAACGGAGCTACACGTGTTCTGCTGAGCGTAAAATTTGCTAGTTACGCACTTGTAAGACGGAGACAACACATGCGGGTATCACGTCCTCTTAACCGTTACAGTGGCGTGACAAAGGGCTATATTTGAGGCACGTGCCTCAGCTAAAAGGGTTGTGGGTGTCCTAGAGACTAGGGGCATTTCACATATAGTAAATAATTTATTAAGTACACACTAAGACTAAGGCACTAAGCCAATCATTCTCATGTTACCATTTACGTAAGTACGTAATTATTTATATAAGTATTTATAATTAATGATATAAATTATTGCGCCTCATAAGTTAATGAAGTTCGCCACGCCACTGAACCGTTATGTTTTATTTTGCAGTATTTAATTATTTTTGATCATCGCTTTCCGTTATAATGACGTTTACAAATTTCAATCGTCGTTTGTCAAATATATAACGTTATTATAACGTTTGCAAGCCCTGGTTATAGGTACATCAAAAAACAAAGTTGGGTTAATGTTGTGTGACCTCTATACTATAGAGTCTATAGGTACCCGCCATTTCGCAAAAGCTCATTAAAATTGAAATTCTTATAATATTATCGACAAAAGTAGTATTTTTCTCTTGAATGTTTCTTTTCTCTAGGCCATAAATAATTTGGACATTTGGAACAAAATATGTTCGACGATAGACACGTCGTTGACAATGGTACTGTGAGTTACTAATACGTGTTATACTTACACACGGTATTGTGAAAAGATCTATAGCACATCGACGCTCGCACGCGGTCTTCGATTTGTCGTGTAAATCTGATATTAGAGGCGTATGTCTAAATGATGTGTTATTAAAATGCCGAGTTCTCTCAGGTGACCTGCTGTTCATTCACACATGATTATACGCACACGCAATTACGTCTTCTAAGCCAGCATCGTAAAAACGTACCGACAAACCAGTGTCGTAATTACAAGGGTGCACGACCGCGACGGTGCACTTGCACCCCCTGGTGGGATGTAACAGGTGCAAAAATATGATTTTTCACCTGCCGAAGCTGAAATTAAACCCTATTAAAATATAATAATAAATTATTTCATTGATTTGTCGAGTTTGTACAACAAAAGATCACACAACTGAACAAATAATAAGAAAAAACGTTACCTCTGTAATCAATTTGTTGTCAATTATAGCAGTTATTGTATTTTTACAACACTAACGGACGTCCGTGTCTCTAGATACAGCGTATTTTTGTATGTAAGTACCTATGTATATACCTACAGACATACGGTGTTTAAATATATACATATTTTGATACATTACTATGTAATCAAAGTACGCGAGCAATGAGCCATTTGCTTCAAATATGACTGTCTTTATGATTATTGGACGTATGAAAGTTTTGCAACTGCTGAAATTTAATGGAAATACGCCAATGGCCGACAGTTTAGGGCAGCTTACAAGCCAGTGTACGCTGAGTATCCACCTGAGATGGCATAACATCTTCGGGGGCCCCTAACAGTTTTAAAATAAACTTAAGATAACGGTTCACTATTTTATGTTGAACAATAAACATTTGATTAAAATGTAAGACCAATTGATTGGTACAAAACATAAGCATCAAAACGTGTTTAATAACACGAACATATTTATAAAAAGTATAATAATATAATAACTATTAATTAATTTGAAAATTAATGTGGGGACACAATTATTATGCAAATGAAAATGTACAAAGATAAAACATTTGAAATAGATTACATTAATTATTTTTTCGGTTTTAATTGTCCAAATGCCGCGGATCAATTAATTCATCAAAGTTTATGTTTTGATTAACGCTTCTTTTTTTTTTTTATCTAAGACGCTCTTGGCTCATCATCAGTCGTTAACTATCGTTCTGTACTACAAATTATGGTTAAGTCAGAAAGTCAAATATAATATTAAAGCTGTGGGAAAACTTGATGTCAGTAAGTAGTATTTTATTATCATTATACCAGTTCACGTATGGTTGAAATATTATTAATTTTTTTTTTTTTTTTAGAATTGTTCACTCATTATACTACAAATTTCTGTTATAAATGTTTGAATTATGTATTTTTTTATATTTTTGTTTATACCTGTTAGTTTTAATTTTTGGGGTCCGAAGCCACTCTATCTTTACGTCCCTGCGACTAACATCGAAGTTTTCACCAAATACTATGGTGGTCGGATTCAAACACAATATTTCAATTAAATACTATTACGTAGAGAACAGTGCCCATCAGCATCGTTTTTAGCGACCGATTATTGTCTTGTTAAATTAGTGGAAACATTAAACCTGAAGTTTGTTTATGCGGCGATAGTCCGTGGTTTGTATGAGTATATTATGAACAATTTTCTAGAAAGTGCCAACACTTTAGAGACGTAGAAGCGACTATACGTGACGGAATCATCGTGGTTTTGGGATTTGCAGAATATTAGAACTGAAAAAATGGACGTCAAATAAAAAAAAATTGATATCATACTTACAGACCCACTTTAGACTAATGATCGTAAAATTATTAGCACACACAAAACTACTAATTTATTTATTTATTTATTTACAGGCCAGGAGCCCAAATTATTTAATTCGCAAACATTTTTAAATATTGTGGGTGTTACACATGCCAAAATAATACGATTTGTTGTTGAGTTTTAATATACTTATTACAGCTATATTATAATGTAGAAATAAAGTTACAGTACCTGTACAAAAACTGAATAAAAATAAAAATAATTATTATTATATAAATGATACGATATCCAAAATACTCTGATTATTCGGGAGTTTTTAAATACAGATACGTTACAATATTGTATTCATAGTCCGCCACAAAGACAGTGATCAAATAGTCAAATTACGAAATGCGAAATTTTATTAAAAATCATGTTTTACCCACTTGGATCGGCCGAGCTGTCAATTGTTCACGCTAAATCAATTGTGCAACGGCTGTCGTAGTTGAAAGTGCAATGGGACGATGAACCACTTTCAACAAAATACATTAAAGACGTCGGTAATCGTTCCCCTCTTCGCTCCCATAGGTTTCGTTGGACTATGAGAAACGGCGTTCAAGTCTATATGAAACATTATTCATTACAGCTAGTAGACGTTTCGAAACACTCTACTCTCACATTTTGAGGAGCTTAGTAGGTATACAGTGCGCGCACGAGAGCCGAAGCTTTTCTAATCTCCCGACTTAAGAGGACGCGTCACACCCGCATGTGTTGTCGCCGTCTTACAAATGAAACATCATTACAAAAACTGTTTTGCGCAGGACAACTTTCTCGCACCATCTATGTCGTAGAACTACCAAATTTTCACAACAGATAAAGAAGAACTTTGTCTGTGCAACAGCACGCTTATTTTTTAATAGCACTATCCAATCATTTTTTATAAGCAAATAACTTTTATTGTATTTATGTTATCTAAAATATAGGCACGCTGTTGCGTGGGGTACATTTTCACTCTATGTGTTCAGAAATTTTGGAGCCACTACTACAAACAAATAAAGATAAACGTTGTCCCGAGCAAAACAGTTTTTGGTATGTTGTACATGTTTTGTAAGACGGAGACAACACATGCGGGTGTGACGTCCTCTTCACTATATTACTCTCATAATATGTCATCACTCGTCCGATCAAAATGACATAACTACAGCCTTCGGTCATCTCGACTTCAGGTCTTATCGTTATAGGTAATAACTCTTCTACCGCTATACCGCGGAACCAGGACTGTCAAATATACCGATGATCCAGGTCGTGATGGCACAGGGTAACTCACAAACAGTATTTAGTAGAAATAGAGTCTAGAGTATATTAATTGAATTAGCTTCAAGAGTTCAACATTATTGCCAAGAGACCTAAACTAACTGTGGGTACCTACAGATATATGAGCTAGGTATTACAATATGTTAAAATGGCATTATTAAAACGAGTTATAGTATATTGTATTGTGTGATAAGGGCGACGTGAATTTCGCCCGAGACTGAAATTGCCTTACCGCACGAGCTACACATACTATTTTTGACACGCCTCTGCGTTCATCGATCACGGCAAAAGTAATGCAGGAATCTATGCAACGACCAGACTATAAGTATAATAATTCTACAAATCAATATTTTGTGAAAGAAGCGATTGAATGGTTTTATTTATTTTGAACGTCGTACATGTACGTTATTATAATATATATATATATGAATATAATAAGGTGTAACCAAAAGTTTATGTTTTGTAAGGACCGTGGTATATAGATTTCGGTATAAATAATAATTATTATATTAAAATAAAATAATAATGAAAAAACGTGATCACGGCAAAGGTAATGGCCCTAAGCCGGGATCTATGCAACAATCAAATAATTCTACGAAAACAATTTCATAAAATAAAAATAGGTATTACTACAATGGTTTGCGATGTGGCGGTGCGATACACCGAGGTCCGCACATCACAATACGTATTTCAACATAATCATAGATTCCAAAATTATCATATTATTGTATTATTACAACGGACTAAGATATTATGATTTTAGTATCATTAAAATAATAAAATGTATATTATATTATTATTATTAAATTATTTAGTGGATCCAAACGCATACCACTGGGCTATATATAGTAGGTACATTTTGGTAAATAATTTCATTTATTTCTTGAAAAATACCGCAGGCGGGGCCTTGGAGGCGATCGCATCCTAGCCACCTGGGCCAGGCCGACACTGCTCATTATATTGACATAATTATTCAATTTTTATTAGAAATATATTTCTAAAAAAAAAAAAAATTATGAACTTTTCCTGTAATTAAAGTTATTTAAATTCCCTATACTAAAAAATTAATTAATGAAAAAAAAACCAAATAAAATTGTTCACGTTCCTCTAAAAACTGAACGAAGTTCCGATATGGTTCTTCACACAAAAAAGGAACTATAGTATACGTATAAGTTCCCGTTAAGTTCCTGAAAATTGAACGAAATCACTAGAACTAGTTCCTTTGAATGCGTTCCTTCCAAGCACTGGGTATTTTTTGATAATTTAAAATTCGATACATTAAGTTAGTCAGTCGACTCTCAAAAAGACGCATTTAAGGGGATTCCATACTGTGATTGTCTGCTTTTTTCTAACACACGCGCGACATATTATTTTAGACGGATTCTTTGCCAAAGATACCAATCGATCTAATAAAGCCATAAGAATTCTAAAAACAGATTTTAATTTGTCATCAAGTCTACTTGCAATCGACTTTCCCTTAATTTTGATTTTTTGATTTTAACTTCTCCAAAAATTGAAATACAACAATTTTTAGATACCCTATTTTTAATATGACGTTTTCTGGAATATGGGGGATAATATCAAAAATGTGGAAAAGTCGACTTCAAGTAGACTTGACGACAAATTAAAATCTGTGTTCAAAATTCTGTGGAATAGTGGCAGAAGCTGTTATGTACATTTTGGTTAATTTTTGAATTATCATTTAAATAGTTTAGAAATCGTATATTCCAAGTGGTGGAAAAATATGATATGTCTCTATTATGTGTGTGGTGCCATTTATGTGCAAAAACCCAAACTGATATGTCATTATTTGAAAATATATGTATCGGAAAAACTAAGTTTGTAAAATGTACATATCAGCTTCTGCCACCTTTCCACAAAATTCTTATCGCTTCATTAGATCAATTGGTATGTTTGGCAAAAAACACGTCTAAAATACTATGTTGCGCGTGTGTTAGACAAAGACAGAAAGTGACCGGGTGGAATACCCTTAAGAGGATAACGCACTATTGGTTTTCTCTTCCTAACCCACAAGCCACACATATTATCAAATTTACGTTCAGCTGAACCGACCATACATACATACGTTGTTACTGTTAACATTAGAGTAAATAAGCCGACCATCAAACTTTAAGTTAAGAACATAAAGAATAAATAAATAATAAAAAGTAAATAAATAATAAATAATAAATAAATAATAAAAAATAAATAAACAATAAAAAAATAATAAATAATAATAAAAAAAAATAATTTTTATTTCAACGTAACCTTGTGTCGCTACGTTGTCTATCTTGTGATATTTTAATTTGTGTACAAGTTATGAATGTGTAAAATATTACAGTTTAAAAATCCCTATAAATCGCATACAAATGAAATATCGTAGAAAATCCAACTTATAGCGACACAGTTAATGTTCTCGACGCATAAAGTTTGATATTAGGTGAATTCGCTATAATATTAAAAACAACAGGGCAGTGTTCGTTCTGCTAAACGCCTAAACGTAAATTTGTTGCGCCTCCCAACACTGAGGTGCCTGAGTTAAAAACTCGGTTATTTCTTTAACGTTTTATACGCGTCTCTGTGCCTACATATTATTATTATTCGACCAGTCTAGTTGAAATAGTTAGCGATAGAAGTATACGCCTACGGTATGATTATTCAACTTTTGGACATCGAAACTATTATAAAACGCATAGACATAATATTATTATTATAGGCATACGATTATTGCCCGTTTTCGGCAAGGTTACACTGGAAAGTCTTCTACCGGGCAGGCGTGTCCTGCTGTAGCAGTCGCGTTCAAAAATGTAATAAAATATTTTCACCGGATCTTACCGTCCGCCCAATCCTACCGCTACAGTAATAACAATATACATAAAATCATCATCATAATCGTCATCGTCATCATAGTCGTATTCGTCGTAGTCGTCGTAGTTGTAGTCGTAGTCGTCGTAGTCGACGCGTGCGCACCACATCGTCTGCACATAATATTATACCGATAGAAACGCGTCGCTCTACGAATAATAATAATCATCATCATCATCGCATGCAGGGGTCAGCAATCTCGTCGGTGTCAAGGTCAAAAAATAAAGTATAGACATTTTTCACGGGCAACATATATGCCTTATATCGTTTTAAACAAAAATGTGTAATCATATCGTAGGTAGTGAGAATAATCTCGAGAGGACGCATAATGCGTGTTGTCTCCGTCTCACGCACGTTCGTAACGTAGTAAATTTTACGTTCAGCAGAACATTTGTAGCTCGGATGGTTTAAAAATTAGATAGTGAATCCACCTATTATCAAATTTATAAGTAAAAAGGTGGGAAGTGGATGTCGCTCTGATGTACAGTAGGTTACAATTGGGTCACTGTATAATGGATAGTATTAAATTTGAATTCAATGATATAATATCACTGTATAAGAAAAACGATTCTGAGCGGAGACGGTTTGTCAGTCTAGGTATTAGACATACCTATTATAGGTATACTTATCTATAGTATTAAAAAAAAATTGACCAATAATAGATAGGTATCAATTATAAATTCCAAATTAATCATATCACAATATCCATTAGGTAACGCGTTATACATCATCAACAAACCGAGGTACTATCATAGATATATAATAGTATAATTTAGAAGTTTCAAGTACCCACAAATAATATTATACAATCACAACAAAATAACTAAAATAGTTATTCCAGGTTTTTAATATGTAATTTCGTCCAAATTTGAACTTAAAATTACTATAAAAATAAACTGTGCTTATATATTTCTTAGAATTTTTGGTAACAGAATTAAATATTTACGTGGAAATTTTGTTTTAAATTTTCAATCTTTAGATATAAAAGTTGAACATTTAATAAATTTTGAACTACAAATAATTATTGAATTTTAAATTTGATAAATTTTGTCAAGATTTTAACTTCAATG
>NC_042493.1:122270618-122273620 GCF_005508785.2 Acyrthosiphon pisum
GGGGACAACACATGCGGGGTGTGACGTCCTCTTCACTATATTACTCTCATAATATGTCATCACTCGTCCGATCAAAATGACATAACTACAGCCTTCGGTCATCTCGACTTCAGGTCTTATCGTTATAGGTAATAACTCTTCTACCGCTATACCGCGGAACCAGGACTGTCAAATATACCGATGATCCAGGTCGTGATGGCACAGGGTAACTCACAAACAGTATTTAGTAGAAATAGAGTCTAGAGTATATTAATTGAATTAGCTTCAAGAGTTCAACATTATTGCCAAGAGACCTAAACTAACTGTGGGTACCTACAGATATATGAGCTAGGTATTATAATATGTTAAAATGGCATTATTAAAACGAGTTATAGTATATTGTATTGTGTGATAAGGGCGACGCGAATTTCGCCCGAGACTGAAATTGCCTTACCGCACGAGCTACACATACTATTTTTGACACGCCTCTGCGTTCATCGATCACGGCAAAAGTAATGCAGGAATCTATGCAACGACCAGACTATAAGAATAATAATTCTACGAAATCAATATTTTGTGAAAGAAACGATTGAATGGTTTTATTTATTTTGAACTTCGTACATGTACGTTATTATAATATATATATATATGAATATAATAAGGTGTAACCAAAAGTTTATGTTTTGTAAGGACCGTGGTATATAGATTTCAGTATAAATAATAATTATATTAAAATAAAATAAGAATGAAAAAACGTAATCACGGCAAAGGTAATGGCCCTAAGCGGGGATCTATGCAACAATCAAATAATTCTACGAAAACAATTTCATAAAATAAAAATAGGTATTAATTAACAATGATTTGCGATGTGGCGGTGCGATACACCGAGGTCTGCACATCGACAGGCAGTTTCACACTATACTGCAGACAGTTCGACAGTATTGTATCCTTTTCCGTTTAAAGGCGATAATAGCACTGATGATTAAAATACTGTGATAATTTAATCATTACCCAATTTCTATTCGTCTATTTGAATTTCTTAAATAAATTGTATTTATTAACGGTTTGAAAAAAATGAAAATTATTTACTTCAATTATAATTTGTTTTTTATTAAATTATGTACTTATATAATATTTTGATTTAGCTGTGTTTCTATAACCAATTTAATATACCAGCGTGTATTTTTTTTATTTCATATTTATTAGTTGAAAAACATGTTTCAAGACGGACGACATGCGAAGCGTGTTCCCATAGTGGATGGTCGCTAGGTGGCTGAGCCCCTAACTCTTTTAGCCACACAAAAAACTTAAGATTTTGCACGTACACAAATTTTTTTAGGGGCTTCGTAATATCAGTGAAAAGTCCAGTATGGATCTGAGCTTCAGCCCTCCCCACCCACAAATCTCAGACACTATTTGTGCTTATGCAAAAACATATATTCGTTCAATAGGTATTTCCAGTGCTTGGAAAGTTCCTTTAAAAAAGGAATTAGTTCACGTTCATCGTGTTAAAAAGGAACTAAATTGTTTCTCACTCCTGGTTTAAATAAAGGAACCAGTTCCTTTCCTAGTTCCTAAAAATGTTTTCATTTATCAATATTTTATTTTAAAATTGTTTTAATTTAATTTGTAGGTAAGTAGTAATAAATTGTTTAATTAGGTATATAGTTATTTTGTTTTTTAAAATGTTTAATTTGTTCATTTCATACAAGTTAAGACCGATAAGACCCCCGGTGACTGACTGAAATGTTGGACATTTTTGTCTTTATTATCGTATATTGTCGTATATAGGTTTAATATAAAAGCTCATTGTCAGTGTCGGCCTGGGATCTAAAGGGCCCAGGAGGCAAATTATTCAAAGGGCCTCTCAAAAATACCAAATCTCAAAAAAATAATTTAAAAACATTTTATAGATATTTATCACATAATATGGATCGATATACATATAGTAATATAATATTGGTGAAACATCACAATACGTATTTCAACATAATCATAGATTCCAAAATTATCATATAATTGTATTATTACAACGGACTAAGATATTATGATTTTAGTATCATTAAAATAATAAAATGTATATTATATTATTATTATTAAATTATTTAGTGGATCCAAATGCATACCACTGGGCTACATATGGTAGGTACATTTTGGTAAATAATTTCATTTATTTTTTGAAAAATACCGCAGGTCGGGGCCTCGGAGGCGATCGCATCCTAGCCACCTGGGCCAGGCCGACACTGCTCATTATATTGACATAATTATTCAATTTTTATTAGAAATATATTTCTAAAAAAAAAAAAAATTATGAACTTTTCCTGTAATTAAAGTTATTTAAATTCCCTATACTAAAAAATTAATTAATGAAAAAAAAACCAAATAAAATTGTTCACGTTCCTCTAAAAACTGAACGAAGTTCCGATATGGTTCTTCACACAAAAAAGGAACTATAGTATACGCATAAGTTCCCGTTAAGTTCCTGAAAATTGAACGAAATCACTAGAACTAGTTCCTTTGAATGCGTTCCTTCCAAGCACTGGGTATTTTTTGATAATTTAAAATTCGATACATTAAGTTAGTCAGTCGACACTCGAAAAGACGCATTTAAGGGGATTCCATACTGTGATTGTCTGCTTTTTTCTAACACACGCGCGACATATTATTTTAGACGGATTCTTTGCCAAAGATACCAATCGATCTAATAAAGCCATAAGAATTCTAAAAACAGATTTTAATTTGTCATCAAGTCTACTTGCAATCGACTTTCCCTTAATTTTGATTTTTTGATTTTAACTTCTCCAAAAATTGAAATACAACAATTTTTAGATACCCTATTTTTAATATGACGTTTTCTGGAATATGGGGGATAATATCAAAAATGTGGAAAAGTCGACTTCAAGTAGACTTGACGACAAATTAAAATCTGTGTTCAAAATTCTGTGGAATAGTGGCAGAGCTGTTATGTACATTTTGGTTAATATTTGAATTATCATTTAAATAGTTTAGAAATCGTATATTCC
>NC_042493.1:122273670-122274298 GCF_005508785.2 Acyrthosiphon pisum
AAAAATATGTCATAATAGTAGGTATAGGTAATCTAATGTGATAAATAAATTATTGATGATTTAATATATAAAGCGACAATGTGAAAAGAAGTTTAGATTTTGTTTATTTGTTATATAATATTTATATTTATAAAAAAAAAATGTCTGGGGGGGCCTGTGTCCCTAGCCCCCACTGGATCCCCACTGGATCACATAATATTAGTATTTACTATTTAACCATTCAGGGGCATAATTAGGGAAGGGGATTAGAGGGATAGATCCCCCCAAAACATTTTTTTTACTGCTAAAATTTTGATCAAAGTATTGGTAATGACCATTAATGTTAGAGTATAGTATACTTGTTTATACTTTATAGTATAATTATAAATTATAATATAACATAATATTGTGATATTTCTCTACACCACCAGGGTAAACGCCGTATCCACTCTTATCCGTTTTTGGACAAGTGCTTATCACTTGTATTAATAATTGATAAGATATGATGTTGATAGTAGTTATTGGTGCGCGCATGCGCGTGCGGAGCGTGGAACTAGCTGCGGTGATCCGCTCGTGACAAAATTGCACTTGTTATTTTTTTGTGTAGCTCCCATATAATATGACGTGATAATATGGCCACGGGGCACAG
>NC_042493.1:122274398-122276749 GCF_005508785.2 Acyrthosiphon pisum
GGCGAAATCGTTAGTGCCCGGCATAGCGATGAGGCCCAGTGCGCTCGGGCCCAGTGCGCGGCGGCGAGATCGTTCACCGAGGACCGCACGTGGCACCGCGCGCGGTGCAATAACCTGCTGCAGGACTCTGGCGCGCGCGGATGGCCGACCGGCGCGCCGCCCAACGAGCGCGGCGCGTGCATCAGTGCAACCGCTGCAACGCGACGACCGCGGTTGCAATAATTTCCAGCCGGGCCCGGCGGTCGCGTTATCATCGCGTCGGACCGGCGTCGTTGGTGTATAATATAATATTATAACATCACATTATTACATTTCACGTTCCGCCGTCTCCGCCGCCCGTTCATTCGATAATAAAACAATTTATTGTATTATCGTCGTCGTCGTCGTCGACGGTTATTTTTCATTCCCAGTCGTAGAGATATTTATTTTATTTTATATATTTTGAAAAATAATATTATTGTACACCGGCCGCGCGATATCGTACGACAATACGATAGTACAATAACAACGATATCATAACACGCGTACGACGGTTGTATAATAATATAGCATAACGCTCGCGCGCCGATGGCAGACACATATCGTGTTTTGGATCGCTTCTCGGCGAGACGCCGCCGAATCGTTCTTCCAATCACGATCATATATTACTGCATCGTTACCTGTTGCGTCGTGTTTGTCTTCGTGTCGTCGGTTATCGAGACCATGACGAAAAACAACGCGCACTTGCCGGGTGGCGAAAAAAATTAGCAAAATAAAAAAACAAACATTGGAGACAGTGGCGGTCGCGGCGTCAACGGAAACGGCAGCTGCGGCCCTCGTTCCTCGCAAATACCGCGGTCGGCGTTCTTATACCGCGGTATCAGCTGTCGCCCGACAAGTCCGTTCCGACTATCACACCGACGAGGTACCTATAATAATATACCAATATACATATATATATACCAGCTGCTATTTATAAACTTGCGATGTTCATGCGGCGACGATCGGTGATGGGTTTTCGGATAGTCTCACACAATAATATTATACTCTCACTCGGCTAATATTATACAGTTTAAACGCTTTTCATTGTTGCTGTTATTATTATTATGTTTTATCATACGCGACTTTCGCTTCCTGGTCGCGTTCGGTGACGATGTAACTAACCGGTCTGTGACAATATTGACATATTTTGACATGTTTTATTTTTGACGCATGCAAGTGGAGACGACCGGACGGCTTGAGCTAAGCGAACGGCTTTAAGAGGACGTCACGCCGCATGTGTCGTCTCCGTCTTACGCACGACGCATGCAGGACAAAACGGCGTTTTCTAAGTCCGAGCAGGACTCACTCGATTTTGGTTCTAGCGTAAAAACGCTCATTATAAAATCGAATCGTGACAATATTACTAAAGGCGAGTCGTCGCGTTTCATTTAAAAAAATTTTAATTCTAATGAGTTAAAGGTGTTTTGAAAAAATGTTGAAATTTTCTCTTTTTTCAAACGATAAAACGAACGTTAATATTGGGTATAACAGAAAAAACGCGAAGACTTTCCCTCAGAGATATATTGTCACTATTCAATTTTATAATAGGTATTTTTACCCATCATAAGATAGAATAGAGCCTCGGCGACGAGTAGTCTGCAGAATCGGTGCGTGTTCTCTCGGCGAACAGAGTATAATAAATAAAAATATTAAGATAACACAAGGATATTTACGCACAACCAGTTTTCAAGATTTAGTTTTTTTGGCTTAACTCAGAACTAATAAGCTTAAGTAGTTACTTAAATTTTCATCAAATTTTGATATGTAGTTTTGAAAATATTTTGTCTCTTTTTGAGTTGTTTATAACCATGACAAATTTTCAAATCAATAAATAATTTTTCGCTTAATCAAAAAATTGAAACTTTTCTCTACTTAAGTATATTATTATACAATGACATTTTCCAATGTCACGTTTTCGGAAAATATTAATTCAACCTACTAATAATAGAAACTTTAATAGCAATAATATCATAAAATACACTTAGTAATATAGGTTGAAAGACTATTTTCGCTCAGAATTGTTTTTTATATACAATAAATTTAAAGAATTTTTAAAGAATATAAATTTAAAACATTCATTACAGTGGCACACAAGAATCTTAAGAGGACGTGATACCCGCATGTGTTGTCTCCGTCTTACAAGTGCGTAACGTATAGTAAATTTTACGTTCAGCAGAACACGTGTAGCTTAAGATGTATAAAAAAATTTACAATTTTAAAATACTCATAACTCGCGTTAAAATTAAAATATACTAAAAAGCATATGAGGTTACCCAGATAATAATCTATATCTTTAAATTTTATAAGAGGTAAATTCCCTCTAATTTTTA
>NC_042493.1:122276799-122279010 GCF_005508785.2 Acyrthosiphon pisum
TATAATTTATAAATTAACGGAGGTACACGCGGTCTGATGAGCGTAACATTTTCTATGTTACGCACTTTTAAGACGGAGACAACACATGCGGGTATCACGTCCTCTTAATGTACAGCAGAGGTGTTGCCCACCTTTCTTTTGTTGCTAATAAATAAATATTATAGGCAATACTATTATTATGAAGATGACGTTACACCCGCATGTGTTGTCTGAGTAGAACTCGCCCAATTTTGCTGTTCAAATAAAAACACCTATTACAAAATTAAAAGATGACAATATTTTAGAGGGCAAGACGTTGAGTTTTTGAAAAAAAAATTTAATTTTGTAAAGCTAAAGGTATCTTATAAATGTCGAATTTTTTTCTATTTCTTAACGATATAATTAACGTTATATTGGGTATAATGGAGAAAACGCAACGGATTGCTCACAGAAATATTGTCAAAATTCAATTTTATAATAGGTATTTTTACTCTAGAACCAAAATTGAGCGAGTTCTACTCAGACTGCGTAAACTCGTTTTGTCTGTGTCCTACGACACGTGCGCCGGTGTGACGTCCTCTTACAAGTGTCCGTCTTACAAGTGCGTAACACAGTAAATGTACGCTTAGCAGTTCGTGTTTATAGCACCGTCGGTCTAAAAATTTTAGAGTGATTCGACGCATCGTGAAACTTGACGGTGTAAGAACGTTATCTGTGTTTTTTACTCGATGATTCAGTTTTTAAGCCAATTACGAGCATTTTTAATCTATGCTTTATTTTATAAGTGTACGCGTAACTCGTTAAAAAATTAAACTATCGTAAAAACGCCACACAGATAATGTTCTTACCATGAATTTTCATATTATTAGATCGATTCACTCTAATTTTGTAACCAACGGACGACCAATGGCCGTGTAGCGTTCGTTTCTTCTCCGTCTTACACGCGTACGATATGGCAACATTATCGTTTGCTAGGTATAGTCTCAATAGTGTGCTGTTAATTTTAGAGTGCATTGGCCTATCAACAAACTTTTAGGCTAGAACACATTATCTGTGTTTTTTCGTCGGATTTTCAAGTGACTATTATGAGTATGTACATTAATATTGATATTATATAAATATTGAAAACGCTCATAATACTTATCGGTGATGGTATTTAATTAAGGAGTTTAGTATAGGCAATATTTAAAGAGCGTGCGTATATGTGACTTGCGACTGTGTGTAGTAAATGATTATTATGGTTGATTACAGTAGACTGACCGATCCAAGTAGACATAATAACGAATTCAGATCAGTTTCAAAAATTACTATCGCATTACTAGGTCGATCAGTATGATGGACAAAAGATTGGGATGTTTTAGCTAAAATATAACTGTTCGCCACAAATCCCCTCAAAAACTAAAATATCGTAAAAAACATTGAAACAATAATTGCAGTTTAGTTCCCACGCGATTAATTCGGTTTTTTTTAATTACATGTATTTCGACGAGTTAAGAACGATGATGCAAAAAAAAATGTGCGCGAATCATTATTTTCGAAGTTATAGCCTTCCAAAGTTTGCGTGTTTACGTTTAGACGCATGCACGCAACACTAATTTAATGCCACGGACAGCGCCTATTACGAATTTTGATTTCTTTTTTTACGGTCACATTTCTACTTTACCGGGCACCTTTTTTTGGGAACTTGGTCATTTTTTGGGTGAAAAAAATGTCGATCAAAATTTGGTGCACGAACTTATAGTTTTGGAGTTATGGCTTATTGTAGTTTTCAATTTATAGTATTATATTACAACCAGGGCTTGCACTTGAAAAAAAAAATCCGTTTTACGATATTTACAATTAAAACGTTACACAATTATAATAATCTTACCTTTAGATTTTATAAGAGGTAAATTCACTTAAATTTTTAAATTAATGGAGCTAAGCGTGTTCTGCTGAGCGTAAAATTTGATATGTAACGTACTTGTAAGACGGAGATAACACATGCAGGTATCAATAGTCCTCTTAACACTCACAAGATGACCGCAGTAATACAGACTACAGAGTAGACAAAGTACAGAGTGAATACAAAATAAATCTATACTCAATACCTACTTCTACAGCGCAATTATCGGGGCATAATAATTATGATTAATTATTAATCATTATCAGGCTCGTTACTTCATGCACTAAAAAATGCATAAATAAGCATGCATTCATGCACTAAAAATTGTCAAAATATGCATTTATATG
>NC_042493.1:122279434-122282044 GCF_005508785.2 Acyrthosiphon pisum
TTAGGTAGTCACACGCTCACTGAATAAAAATAAATCAAAACACTATAATTTTGTAAACAGGAAAGTAAATAAGAAACAAGAAACATTTCAAATATTTGTCTAAAAAATATTTTTATGAAATAATATGCACTAACGACTGTAAAAAATCGACTATATGCCAAATATGCCTTTACACCCAAAACATGCAAAAACATGCACTATCAAACTTCATATTATTATTACTATTGTTATGAAACGGATTTGTATCTCAGCTAGCATGTTTTCCTGTGTAGCAAAAAAAACATGCAGATGCATGAACTTACGAGCCCTGATCATTATTAATAATAATAATAATTATTATTATTATACTAGGTATTAGCTATTGGCAATTAAATTTAATAGTTATCAATAATTCCAAAAAAATGCGGGTAGGTAACGTCCCGGATACGGAATATAATAATATAATATACCTAATCAATACTTAGATTTTTTCTAAGACAAAAATAAATAGCATGAAATAAAATATATTTCTACGAAACCGATATAGGTACCTTACTTTTAAATAGATGGATTTTAAATTTTCAAATAATTTTGTTTTGCATTATTATTCGTTTAATGATATTCTATAAATTGCGTTATGCCTTAATTTTCGTTTAATGATAAATTATATATTTTGTTTTTCGTTATGTTTTGTTTTGCGGTATTTAATTATTTTTGATTATCGCTTTCCGTTATAATTACGTTTAAAAATTTCAATCGTTATTTGTCAAATATAACGTTATATATAACGTTTGCAAGCCCTGAATTTATAACTCTTAAATACTCATTATGCTATAAATTTTTCATCGACTGAACTGTTGATCGGTGATGCCTGCGTTGCCACTCTGCATTCGGACAAAAAATTCGAAAATGTCCCTCGAATTTTTGTGTAAAACTTCCTTGCAGGGTAGGCCTCGGAATCAGACAATGTTGTTAAGGGAGCTGGATTGTGATTAAATTTCGGTCGAAAACATAGCTCACGACTTCAATCTCTATACCTACGCCAAATATAATGTTCTGATATTAATTTTGAAAGCAGATTTGAATTTGAAACTAAATTATCTATAGGTATGCTTTGAAAATTTCATTTTTATGGTTTTTATTTTTTTTTTACTTAGACATTTACTAACAAAAAGAGTAAAAATATTTATAATTCAAGTTTAAATACATTGCAGATATAGAATATGGCAAATGTACGACAGTCAAAGCATAGTAAATTTAGAGGAGAATTAAAATGTGCTTTCAAGATTTGAATCGGAACATCCTACTGAGCGTAGTAATTGAAGTCACTGGCAGTATTTTTTGAAAAAAAATGTTTCTAATTTTATAACGCAATATTTGGTGACCTTCACATAGATAAAATGACAGACGTACATATCCAGTCACTATGATGCCCCTATACAACGTGATCGGTACTACGAATGACACACACTAATATTCATATTATTTTACTTTCAACACGTTCACAAGATCCATATGAACTGAAATATAAAATGCCTAGTTTTTACTCCTTATAATAGATTACGCTCCAGCCCCCTTAAAACGGTTCCAGTCGATTATTTTCTAAGGAGTAAGAATTAGGCAAATTATGTGGCAGTACAACCGGGCCATGTCAATGTGTTCGAGAGTAAATCAACATTAGTGGGTGTGCGTTAAAATTAAGTTGAAACGTTAAGTTAATTTTAATTAAGTTAGTAACTCGATACTTTTTTTTTCAAATTAACTTTTAACTTAATAAGTTACTTTTTTAAGATTAACGCGTGATCTTCAAGTAAATTTTATTTCAAAAGCATCTAAATTAAGTTAATAATTTTCGTCCGAAGAATAATGCACATTATTGAATGAGGTTTTTACACTGATGTATCATTTTAAATTTCCCCAGTAATTTTCTTGAGCGTAAAGAAAAACTATCTAATAAACTATATTATTATGTGTCTGGATTTTTTTATTATTTGCAAATTATCAACTTTTAACTTAACACTAAGTTAAGTTATTTTTTTTTCAAAGTTCACTAAAAAAATATGAATAACTTTTAACTTAACTTAACTTTATTATTTTAAAATAAATGAACTTGACGAGTTAAAAAAAAAAACGTTAACTTGCCCAGCTTTGCATTAGAGGTTATAGTAACAAACGTATAGTAACAAACATAATCTCACTGGCTCCGGTCGCCAAACTAGAGGTCCTCTACGCTGCATTAAGTTAGTGTTCCGGGCATAGTGCATACGTATAAACGTAAGTTTGCAAACTTTGAAAGGCTATTACTTCCAAAATAATGATTTTTGCAAACTAATTTTTGCACCATCGTTCTTAACTCGTTAAAATACTTGTTTCAAAAAAAAAAAATTTACAAAAAAAAATCTCGTGAGAGCTAAACTACGATTACACCAAAACCAAAGAGAGGACACAGATAATTTTCTTACCTAAATCTTACCCAAAAGTTTGAAAATAGGGCCATTTACTCTGATATCAAAACTAACTACAGCACACTATTGAAACTGGTGAACGGAAATTTGCTATGTCGTACGTGTGTAAGACCGAGACATCAAATGCATTGGTCACTCTTAGGGGCCTCGCCATCGCATTGATTTA
>NC_042493.1:122282094-122288160 GCF_005508785.2 Acyrthosiphon pisum
GATTTAAGGAGAATCATTTAGGCAATTTCTAATCTCGTTGTCGCCACCCGAGGTCTATGTGTTAGTCGTAAATGATTATTAGTGTATGTGGCGTCCATGCGGGTCAATTGTAGTGGTACGGAGGGCTCTCGCACGCACTCGCACGCACATGTCAGTGTGTAATATTGTGATCGTGAAAAAAATGTTTATTTTTCACTCAAACACACGATTCTAATTCCAACACAACGTCGCAACGATTAACTCGATTTGCATTCTGACAAAATATTCTTTTTTTCCACAACATCTACGAAGCATCGGTCGAGGTACATTTTTAAAATTGTATTTAGTTAATTAAATATTTAAGTTGGAAATTCTGAATTTTTTTGATTTTTCTACAATTTTTATTGCATTTTAAATTACAAAAATTAAAAATGTGGCTCGACCGTTTCCTTGTATATATTACGGACAATCCGAATATTTTTTCAGAATAAAAATCGTGATAATTGTCGGCCCGTACCGTTGGAATTGGAGACAGTAGTTTTTGACAAAAAAAGACGTGGTAGCGAGGCCCCTCCCTTTTTGTTTTCTCTCTCAGACCAACGCGCAACAAAGATAGAACGCTTTCACCTAAAATCGTTTTTTTTATGATTTTTTAGTAATCTTACGAAGAAAATCACCTATTAAAAAAATTATAGACAATAATATTTTAGAGGTATGACATATCGGTTTTATATTTTATCAGCGGTCGGGAGTAGCGTGCCAATTGTAGCGACGCTACTTTAGCTGTAGCGATTAACATAGCGTCGCTACAATACATACAATGTAGCGAAATACTATAGCGCGCTAGAAATTTACGGTTAGCGTATCGAAAATGTTCATTATTAATTTATCGCTACTTCTAACCTACTTCATGATAAATAAAATATTAAGATGTATGTTTATTTATTTAATTAAGATGACTAGATGAGTGTATTTTTGAATTTTTCTGGTTTGACCCGTACCGCACTAATGAGTAATCATAGTTTATAGATAATACTATAATCATAAGAGCATTATTACAATGTTATATTTTATAATATTGAATACAGAACCATAATTAATAATTAATATATTAGTATTTTATTATCACTATTTTTATTTTCGGCATTCGGCGTTTTCTGTGTTTCTTTTAAGTATTAAATTTTGTATGTAAGAAAACAGTATTTTAGATTCTATGTATCGTTGAATTCAGATTTAAAACTTCCATCACAATGACCTACACAACGACAAGGTCCACTTGACACTTACACTATCAGTCCTGTAAAGTATTTAAGTAAAAGTATTTGAATAAAAGTATTCAAATACTTTTTTAAGTATTGAATAACTTTTTAAATACTTTCAGCATGAAGTATTTTGAATAGTATTTTAAATACTTTTTTTTGTATTAAATACTTTTTTGGTATTGAATACTTTGATTTTTATATCGAGCATTTTATTTTTATTTGAAATAATTGGTTGGAAAAATATTATTGTCAACTAAAATAATAGATTAATAGTTTTATTTAGTATTCTGTATTTCTGTGTTAGCTGAAGACTGAAGGTTTGTGAAAACCAGATTTCTGAAAATAGTTATTGAATAACAATATTCCCTTTAAACTATTAGCTAACTATTAGACAACCTACTACCTATGTGTTTATATTACGATAATTAGAAATCCACTTTAAAAACCAGAAGTATTTGAAAAGTATTCCAAATACTTTTTCAGAGTATTTGAGTGGTATTTGAAATACTATACAATTAAAGTATTTGAGTAGTATCTTAAATACTTAAAAAAAATTGTATTTGAGTA
The DNA here is from genome assembly GCF_005508785.2 of Acyrthosiphon pisum. Classification (NCBI taxonomy): domain Eukaryota; kingdom Metazoa; phylum Arthropoda; class Insecta; order Hemiptera; family Aphididae; genus Acyrthosiphon; species Acyrthosiphon pisum. The sequence continues at coordinate 122,283,903 of NC_042493.1, forward strand.
TTTACTCAAGTACTTTTTAAAAGTATTCTTTACAGGACTGTACACTATACAGCTGAGCGTTAGATGTTGTAGATCCATGCTTGACATCAACTTTTTTTTAAAATGTTTAGCAGATCAAAATTCTTTGTAATCACTAATCCCCTTGCTGTATGAAATCCTTTCTCCCAGCGTCCGAATGTCTAATCCGGTCTAATCAGTACAAACTACTAATTGGCAATTTTCAATAAAACGTTTAAGAGTGTTTTGAGTTTTGTTACAAAAATACATGAGATACATTGGATAAACCTGCCTTCCGAAATTGCAAGAAAATAGTGATAGGCATTAACAAATAATGATCAAGTATTCGAGTGAATATCTGAATAAAACAAAAACATTTTTTAAAAAAATGTAGCGAAAAAGTTGCGCGCTACATTTAAACAATAGCGTTAGAAATAGCGCACTTAATTTTAAAAAAAGTAGCTTTAGCGATAGCGAGCTACTTTTTGGGAGGTGTAGCAATAGCGTTAGCTTGCTACAAAAAACCAGTACCTAGCGTCCCAACCACTGTATTTTATGAATATTTGACTTTGTATTCGACTTACAGAATACATGTTTGTACATTTAAATGATATTTAAATTGGCTCGAGACAATATTTAGAAAAATCGATATGTCATACCATTAAAATTAATATTATTCTGTACCTATCGTTTTTGTGATAGGTGATTTTATTCGCAGATTACTCGAAAACAAAAAAAAAAAAATTATTCTGCGTAAATGCGTTTTGTTTAAATGTGTCGCGTGGACCAAAGAGAGAAAACAAATAGTGCGCTGATGATATCCTCTTAGGGCCGTTCTTACAATGTACGGCAAAGTGTCGGTTAACGCTAACCGACTGATAACAGATTTTTTACCGGCAGAATTCGGCCGGTTAACTTTAATCGGACATTGTAAGAACGGCCCTTAATCGTTTTAAATTGTTGGTACCTATGTAATGGTACCTACTTTATACCACTGGTGATCCATTTGACGTAAGACACTCGATATTCCAAAAATTATTAGCATTTTTGAAAAAAAATATTTTTTTTTAAATATTTTTTATCCTCATAATTGTAAATTCTGAGCGGAGCGATGAATGTATTGATTTTACTATGTGGTTTTTTATTTTTATTTTTATTTGTGCCTGTGTACACGATAAGTTATCGAAATAATATACTTCGATTTTCAACTTCAGTATCTTGTTCGATGGGAAAGTGAATCTAGTTGCTGCATTATTCGGGAGGTCAAAATTGAAAATTCCCAGTAATTTACTAAAGCTCAAGGAAAAACAAAAACAATTTCCGGAAAAACGGGAATTTTTACACAAAATAGGTTTCGACAAAATCGAATTTGGTTTTTGATGTAACTCTAAAACAAATGGCCGTAAATACATGCAATTTTCACTGAATGTTTATATCAGCATTTGCTAAACACCACATAATTTTAGATACATGAAAATTTCACTGAATATTTATAGGTATTCTCATTTTCTATACAATTTTGAAAATACATTGACTCGTGGTAAGCTGTTTACGGACAATTTAAATTTTTTTTTTTCTATAAATGTTCAATAAAATGTTATTTGTTTTGTCAAAAGCGTGAACATTTAATACAAGGCTCCTGATATATTTTTACAGTAGTAGTTAAAAATATTAAAAATACTTAGGCACAATTTTTTTTTATAAACATTTAAAGTCCGAATATAGGCATAATATTTATCAAATTTAAAATTTAATAATTATTGTGTAGTTCAAAATTTATAAAATGTTCAACTTTCATATCTAAGGATTGAAAATTTAAGAAAAGGTTTCACGTAAATTGGTTATACATAAATTACTATATTCACAATAATATTATAAAACATAAGTAGGTACTTAGTAATATCAAAGGCTGACTGACGCTCAGAATCGTTTATCTAATATACAATGATAGGTATTACATCATTGAATTCATATTTGACACTTGTAAGTTGTAACCTATAGGTACCTACTGTACAGCAGAATGACTTCCACTTGCCCACCTTTTTTAATTTGTTTTTCTTTTTTGTATAACGACATACTGTGGTTTTAATTTCAATACATAAAAGTCGAAATTAAAACAAACAGTCTACGAGTCATAACTTATAAGTAGGTACCTACCTAAAGTTATGGCAGAGTGGTCAGTAGAGGAACAACATTTTGCGGGGTATCCGCGAATAGATACCACTTGACTTTATCAAAAACGTTATAGGTAATACTTTATGAAATAAAGAGTGTCTTAAGTTAAATGGATCAACCGGTGGGTATATAATGCAGATGCGGGCTTGCACGTACCTGCTTGAAAAAAGTATGTATCTACGTAAAATATATTTTAAAAGTAGATAGATACCTACTACCTGTTGTCTGTAGATAAAAAATGATAAATCAATACGTTTATAGGCACTATATAGAAGGTACAAGATCGAGATGCATTCATTGCAACATTTTCGAAAAGATACTAGAACGCTAGACATTAGATAGGTAACTAGGTAGGTACATTGTACAAAAATAGGTAGTTATTTTAGTGAGTGAAATAGGCAAAACGTAAATGACTTCCATAGATATTATTAATTCAACTTAGGTAGGTACCTAGTTTAATATTGTATTTATATACCTACCTACCTAATATACACTTACACAGGTCTATCTGAACGAGTGCCTATAGGAGTTAACTCGGTACATACCTACTTACTTCTAATAGTTATAAGTCATAACTAGGGCTCGGAAGTTGATGACTTTTAAAACAATAAAAAATGATCTAAAAAAAATGCAAATATGAGATAAAAATGACAAAAAACGTCCTTAAAAATTACCTAAAAATTGCAAATATTAGTTTTAAACTAAAAAATACATTTTTTAAAAAAACATTTTACTCTATTTTACTATAAAATTCTATATGCATTTATCAAAGCTTCAAATTACTCAAAACATGACAAAAATGTCCTTAAAAAATGAAATGAAATAAAATAGTAAAATGTAGGTATAATAATATTCACTACAATACGACAACGACAATTAATATAATCGGTGAGATAAAATCGGATAGGTACTAACTTAGTCCGTGGTAATTTCCAAGTTTTAAGTTATCGGCATAATGGTCGACAAGAAATAATAAAAAAGTGAACTAGTGTGAAATCACTAAAAATGACTAAAAATGTGGGAAAATGGCCTAAAAATGTCAAAAAATGACTTAAAAAGTAATCAACACAAAAAAAATCAAAATATAAAAATTAGTTATTCAGATTCACATAATAAAGAAACACATTTTTGGCCAGGAGAGCATCGTCTAAAAAGTTCTAAAAAAAATGCAAAATGCATCAAGCCCTAGTCGTAACACTATAATTATTAATTACTAGGTAGTTATGTAAGTAGGTACAATATAGAGATCCGTCGGAAATCTAGATAATATATTATGTAGGTATGCCAAACAACAATTATTTTAAAAATAGTAAAATTTAATACTGACAATAATAAATAATAACAATAATTAAATACATAAATAAATGTATGTAATTAAAAAAAAGTTAAAAATTACCTATACATTTAAGATCAATTTTAAGGATTAAAAATAAGAATAAATACAATTTTAAATTAATATACTTCACAGTAATTATATGACTCAAATAATCTATAATTTTAATTTATATTCTGAATTTGCAAACAAATCAAAGTTACCAAGTTCATTACAATATGAACTAAGTATTCTATTTAAAGGTGCATGCATTTAATAGTTGCACTATGATGGAAAGAATGCCAAAACATCACATCTGTACGAAGAGTGAGTAATGGGGCCATAGGCGCAAATAGGGGGGGGGCTTTAGGGGCTAAGCCCCCCAAAATGTCCATAGCCCTCCAAATATTTCCTACATTTTGTTTTAAGCTTATTCAATATTATCAAAGTAAGGCCCTATTAGCCCCCCCAAATCTCAAACACTATTTGCACCTATGGATGGGTCATTGAAATAATAAAGTTTTAGATTCTGAGTGGAACGATGAATGTATTGATTTTACAATGATGTGTGTTTTTTTATTTTTTTATTTTTTTTGTGTCTGTGTACACGATAAGTAGTCGAAATAATGCTACGATTTTCAACTTCAGTATCTTGTTCGATCAGAAAGTGAATATCGTTGGTGCATTGGGGAGGTCAAAATTTAAATTTCCCAGTAGTTTTCAAAAGCGCCGGGAAAAACAAAAGAAAAATTAACGGAAAAACGGGAATTTTTA
>NC_042493.1:122288829-122328333 GCF_005508785.2 Acyrthosiphon pisum
AATACAAGATTCCTTATAGGATAATCTACCTTTATCAAAAAAAAAAATGTCTATAAGAAACTCAAATTAAATTTTTATGATCGTTTGAAATTCAAATTTTTACAACATTGGATATTCACTCGATTTCTCATGTAGCGATTTCCTTATTTTGTTTTAATTCAAAAACGAATGACTGTAGATACTTCAAAATTTCACTGAATGTTTATATTAGCATTTTCTATATACGATAAAATTTTGAAAATAATTTGACTCTTTTTGAGCTGTTTACGGGCATGGTCAGTTTTCAATTTTTTTAGTTTTTTTTTCTATAAATATCAATAAAGTTTTATCTGTTGGGCCAAAAAGTGTAAAACTTTAATACAATGCAATTACAATAATAGTTACTTTAATACAATAATAGTCATTTTAAGTACAAATTTGGACGAAATTACATATTAAAAACCTAGGATAACTATTTTAGTTATTTTGTTGTGATTGTATAATATTATTCGTGGGTACTTGAAACTTCTAAAGTATACTATTATATATCTATGATAGTACCACGGTTTTTTGTTGATGTATAACGCGTTATAAGTACCTAATAGATATAATGATATGATTAATTTGGAATTTATTATAGGTACCTATTATAGGTCAATTTTTTTTTTATACCATTATACCATAGATTTTTATATACTATATAATATTATGTCTTATACCTAGACTGACATACCGTCTCCGCTCAGAATCGTTTTTCTTATACAATGATATTATATCATTGAATTCAAATTTGATACCATCCATTATACAGTGACCCACTTGTAATTTACTGTACAGCAGAGCGACATTCACTTACCCACCTTTTTTTTTTGTTAAATTCCAAGTCAATAGAAAAAAAAAATATATTTAATTTGAAAAAAGTTTAAAGACAATATGAAGAGAAATATCAACTTAACCCAGTTAAAATAAGTTAGTTTTTTATTAATTAACACTCAACTCACCCACTGTGATAGTGAGACTTTAAATTTTTTTTAAAAACAACAATAAACCATTTTCTCAAAACACTTTCTACAATTTTGGTTTTTTACATACTGGCCATTATAACAGTAGGTTTATACAATTATATATCAATTAAATTATTACATAAAAAAAAAAAATGATTTGTTTGTAAAAAAAATTAACTTTTTAACATGTTAATGCCCAACTTGTCGTACTCACATACATTATATGGGTAATTGGGGTGATCTGTTGTAGAAATGTCTTTCCAAATGCTGTCTGTTGGAAATTAACTGAGGGCCAATAAACTAGAATAATCAGGGCTCGGAATTTCATGTATTTTTATATTTTTTAGGAAGCTGCATATTTAAAATCTGATTTGATTCATAAGTAGTAGGTAGGTACATACAATCAATGTATAAAAATTTATATTATTATATATTTTTTCATATTTTACTTAACGTGTAGATTTTATTGTTTTAAGCATATTAATGCGTATTATTATATTTATAGTTTAATATAAATCAACAGCAAGCAAATTTTCAATATACTATATAGAGTATTTAATTGTAAACTTGTTACGATGATAGGCGCGGTCTTATTTAACATTTTTTTTTAATTTTACCATAGAGTTGTAGAGTAGTACAAATATAATATGGTACTGTTGACAAAATTATAGTTAATGTAAAAAAATATTCAAAAAATCATCATTACACATATTTTCAAAAATTACTCATCCCATATACCTATACCTCCAGAACCAATCATAACCCACAGATAATGGATTAGTGCTATGAACAGTTTTATGATATTGTAAATATGTTGGAATCCAATATTTATTTTATACGGTGCTATAAAATGTGTATAAGGTATTTAAAAAAATTGTTTAGTACTTCATCATTACTCATTGCCCATTGGTTATTAATTTTTGTTTTATTTTTTAATTTATTCAATTTTTATTAATATGATACAATTTTCAAACGGGAAAAGGTCGAGTTCCTAATTAAATTTAAGATTTGTATGTAATTTCAAATTTGTATATCATTTAATAAAGCATTTTGAATTTTATACTGTGTAAAATGTGTATAATACAAAAATTAATCATACCATCATTTTAATACACCGAGTATAATAATTACACAAAACTTAATGCATGTATCATTGTACAAGATATAAAATGGTACAATACAACATTTTATGATTTAATTTGTAAGATAAAATTAAGAAATATGAATAGTTTAATTAAATTTGGCATTTCCTTGAGAGGATCTTGGCGTACTATTTGTTTTCTTCTCTGGCCCATACGCAACATAGACAAAATGCATCAACGCAGAATCATTTCTTCTATTTTTAAGTAATCTTAGAGTAAAATCACCCATTGGTAAAAAAAAATAGAGAATAATATTTAGAGAAAATGACATATCAATTTTTTTATATTTCTGTTATTTGACTATCAAAATAAACAAAAAATGTTGTACATTTAAATTATGCTTAAATTGTTTTGAGACAACATTTGGAAACATCGATATGTCTTTCCTCCGAAAATATTATTGTCTATATTTTTTGTAATGGGTGATTTTACTCTAAGATTACTTAAAAACATGGAAAAAAATTGATTCTACGTAAATGTGTCTTGTCTATGTTGTTTTATTGTTTCATTTTTTTTCTATATTTTTTATTTGGGCCAGAGAAGAAAACAAATAGTGCGCTGACATCCTCCAAAGGAAATGCCAAATTTATTTCCTCATAACATAAAATGGGTTTCTTTACTACAAATAAGTTTCATTGATTAAAATAAAGTTACAAATCAAGTTACTACACTGTAAGACATGTGGCTACAATACATGAACTCATGATAAACTGATCATCATAGGTAATACTTCTCCAAAATAAATTTAAAAAAACAATGTGACAACTCTTAATTGACCATTCTACAAACACAATGTAAGAAATAATAAAATACTTTTGCATACTGAGTGCTTGTGTTAGTTTATATTTCAATAAGTTGTAAACTATGCATTTTGCTCTAATCAGAGAATAAATACGCTAGGAACACAGGTTACTCTCGCACTGTACAGGAGTATTTTTAAACACTTTTATGATAAATAAGTAAATAATTAATAAAACATCACATATTATGTTTTGATCAGAACATATTATTATATTCAAATTCAATATAATTTTTAGTATTTAATTAATGAATGGTAATATACGATTTACCTAATATTTAAATAATCAGATCATTGACAATGCATAATTTTAAAATCAATACATTTTTCTAATCGATATAGGTCTATCATATAATATATTTATATGTAATAACTGTCTTAGAAAAACAAACTAAAATTAAAAACATAATTTTTTTTGAATATAAAATAAAAGTCAACACATTATATTAATAATTAAACAAAAACAGCAAATTATAATTGTTTTGCAAAAATGATTCATGAAATATTCCTTTATAATTTATAGCTATAATTTGTTAATACATATTTAAAATATTTGTCCTTTTTCATGACATAATTTAAAATTGTTTTAGACACATTTCAATTAATTTAATATTATTTTATTTAAGGCAATTTGCTATAAAGGTTGTAATAAAATATTAGATTCAAACAACTAATTGGCACTGTCAAAAAAAAAAAAATTATATTGTAATTATTTATCATCAATTAATTTATAAATCAGCCAGTCATGTAAGAAATTTGTTAATTTATGATGATTTCCACCAGAGAATAGACATAATACAATCAAAACATACCCTGACAATTTAACAAGTTCTTTTGTAACTCACAAAAATTATATACAAAAGTCTTGAAAAATGTACCTGCAAATTAACATACTTAAGCAAGTTTTTTTTCTTTTTAAAAATATTTTCTTGTGTTTTAATTGTATAACATTGATTTGCAAGCAATTGAAATGTAAACAACAAATTAATAAATACATTTAAAAAAGAATATAAATGGCTGATTCAGTGAAACTATACAAATGGTATAAACAGAATAATCACAGCAAAACTTACAAACTAGATTAAATATTTACTCAAAATGGTGACACATGGAATAAATTCAAACACTAACAAAATACCTACAAATCAGCAACATTAACATAACAACACAATTTATTATAACCTATATTACTTAACTATTAATATTAACTTTGTACATTTAGAAAATGAAAGAAAGAAAATAAACGGAGGAATTTTTTGCACTGTTTTGTACTATATCTTTACAAAATCATATTATTAATATATATTTAAAAAAAAAAAAGAGGTAGATGGATTAGGAAACAATGATTTACATTGATTACAATAATAATGATAATTAAAATAATATTAAAACTTACTTAAACAAAAAACTATAGATATGAATTAGATAATATTAGCCTAATTTATATAATTTAATTATTCTAAAACTTATCAGAAGTGGAGGTAGTCAATTTGTACTATAGGTCATCATTAAAAATATTACTATATAATTTCTTAAAGTGATGTTTACCTAACAACAATAAAGAATTAACACTTAACGTCACTCTAAATGTGGAATGTCATAACTTATAACAGAATACTGAACAAACATATTACAGATTGTCTGCACCTTAATTTTAGTGCAAAAAATTCCCCAAATAATATCATATATTTCTTTACTAATAAACTTTACTTAAGACACCAAATTGTACTCTGAGTTATGTACCAAACACGGTAATCATTTTGTTTCAATTATCACTAAACGAAAAAAAAAAAAAAAGATTAATAAATCATATAATAAAATGCTTGTAACAATAATAATAATAATTAATTATAAAAATAATATGTTATGAATGGCATATCTTACACAAAATAAATAAGAAAAAGGTTTAGTGCCACTTAACAGTTGGAAATTATGTAATGAAACATAAAAAAAAAAATAAACATTATGACCAACCAATTTACCTGTGTAAGACAAACCAAAATAACAAATAAATATGCAAAAAAATTTTGAATCTTACAGTTTGTTTAGTGTGTAAAGTGACTGCGAAAAAAAAATGTAGGTATACGTTTTTTAGAAATGAAACAGGAAAAAACATATAATAAAATTCTTAATGGTTTAAATAACAAAATAAATAATAAAACAGCTTAACCTAATAAAAACTATAACATGTGGTATTAAAAATACTTGTACTATCGTTACATTAAAACTACACGAGGCGAAATGGTAAGTATATTATATTATTGACTTATGTCTCCGCCGCAGTTCGCCTCATTTTATACTTTATTAATAATATTATTGTTAATATTTTTTTTAAATTTTTTTTTTTTATATTTTTTTTTTTAAACATAAAATATTTACTTAATTTAAAATTTGTACATTAAGCCGAAACAAGTTATTTAATTAAAGTAGCGATGACGTCTTAATTGAATTATTAAATGTGTCATTGACTACATAAAAATGTAATCAAGAAAAAAATATATGCCTAAAACAAATTTTTTTAATATAAAGATGTATGCGAACGACAAGCGCTTTAACATTGATTCCAAATATAAAAATAAATTTCTATTTGGATTTATAATCAAGGTATACATATATAATTTACAATTATTTTAGGTATGCATAATAACACAATAAAAACAAATTCTGGCTTCGATTATATTGTGACTAGTGGAGCAGTATTATATGACTAGTATTAAAAAAAAACATTAACGGTTACATTTTGGAAAATGAATGGTACATTTTTGTTTTTAAGATGTTTGAATAGAATTAAAATTTTTAATCAGGTACAATATATAATGCAATAATAGATTTTAACTAATATGTTCACCAAGTGTAATGCATTCAAAATACAAATTACAACAGTGTATAAACAAGCATACTGGTAATACAATTAGTGTATTACACTAAAAATATGATATTTTGTTAACAGATTGTTCTAGGCTTTGTCTCTATTTTCTAATTATAATATTTCCTTATTTTTTTTTATACCTGGAAATTATTCTGACTATAAATGAAACATTACACGCTGTAAATATATTAATTATAAATTAAAATTTCATATAATGTTAATCCACCCACGTGTATAGTATCATAATTCAGATGTACTTGAAATAAATTTTTCTTAAAAATTGCAACACATTTATAATTCAATACCTAAACAATCAAATTTATAACATCGTTTCAAATACTAGATGAGAATTTATTAATACCTCAATGTTAAATATGCATAATTTAGAGCTATTAACCCAAAGAGTCCAATTAGTCCACTTCAAAATTTAACAATAAAGCTAATAATCCCCCCTTTCCCTCGAGGCAATATTATAAACCCCATTTTTAAACAAGGGCTCAAATTTTCTAGAATACAAGACTAACAATTAACAACGAAAACCGATTTCAATTACTTATAAAAATGAATACAAATTATATTAAAATGTACCATTCAAAGCCACTTTTTTTTTTTATCAATACACAATAAATGATAAGAGAGCTGCTTAATGACTTAACTAACAGCATATTACTATAACTTATGGAGACATAAGCAATCCACAGAATCAACATTAACATTTTTAATATTATAAATAATATATTATAAGTTATATTTGAATATATAACGTGTAAAAATCATTGAGGTAAGTTTCACATTGAAGGCGGTGTCATAAAAATGTATTTTCACCTAAAAACTAACACCACCTTCATCAGTCTTAATAGTTGCAGAAGTGTTTATGGTTTACATTTGTACTTTAAAGGCAGTTAGTCTGCAGTTTGCTTATGTACCAGACTATTTTATATTCAACTGGTGGTATGATTAATGCTTAAGGAGAGGTAGATATATTATATATAGTGTTGGGGAGGGTAAAATATTTGGGAAAGAGGTAGATTTGTTTAGAGTTATTGATTGTGATTTGCAGTTTGCGGAAATGTTGGATTTGATTTCACTGCAATTTCTGTTTTGTGTTCTCTAGCGATGTGCCGTCTCACTGTATTATTCCGTGTAAATGTTCGAGCACAAAAAGGACACGGAACTCGAATCCCTTGATGCCTCTGTCTTATATGAGCTCTAAGATTTGTTTCATAACCATATAACCGTTCACAATATGGACATTGTAATTTTTTACCTATAGAAAAAAAAAACCAGTTAATAGTTAAATAGTATTTAAGTACAGTTAATAGGTAAAATTTTTTTTAAAACTATTAACATTTAAGTGCTGTCAACTCAATTTGATTTTTTATTAGCTTAGTAAATAAAAATCAATAAATTGTACGAGATATTTTCTACTAATTAAACCATCCAATACTCTGAATCAAAAGAGAATAATTGTGAATGATGCGATAACTCGTCGAGAACCAAATAATCATACAAATACTGGATTGTTTGTGGGATATGCACAGCACTGATGAAAGTTGTTGCCTGACTGATTATTCTCTTTTGAGACAGAGATTTAAAAGAATGAAAGTGGTATAAATTATAAATTAATAATGGAATAATAATAACAATAAAAGTGGATAAGTGGGTACTGCTCTGCTGTACAAGAGTTGTCGAGTATGTAATGGATGTTGTTAAATTTGAATACAAAAATAAAGCACTAGATGAGAAAAACGACTTTGGATGAAGATGTGTCAGCCTAACATACTTTATAATATTATTATCGTTTTAGTTATATTAGGTAGCTTGAAATCAAATTTAGCCCAAAACAATGCATTCACAAAACATTATTCTTAGATCAATAAATTATCTTGAAATGATTGCATTTTTTTAGAAATGTCTTTATTTTTTTATAAAGTTGTTGATCTTTGTTAAATTACAGGTGAATATTCAAGGTATCCCTCCTTCCCCCAGAAACCAACAAAGATTTATTTTCCACCATATAAGATGCTGAAGTTGAAAATTGGAGCATTTTACTACCCCAAAAGGCGATGACAGACAGAAAATAAAACAACGCATCATTGTAAAATCAATTAATTCCAACACTCCGCTCAGAATCTAAAATCGACACGTAATTATTTATAATTAAATAGAGCATTCAATATGTAATATAACATTAGATTTTTTTATAATTATTGTTGACGTTAAGATGATTTCATAGAAAGATAACTTACTGTTATAAAGTAGTATACATTACCATCAGGAGTTAGAGTTGAAACAACGTTTTTATGAGATGTATCTATCTTCCACGAGTGATTCGAAGGAGATGGTGGTGTTGTCCCATTATCTGGTGTTTTCCATTCATTGGTCGTATTTGTATTTTGTGGAAATTCTCCAGAATTAGGTGCCGCTGTTGCAGGTTCAGATTTAATTCGCAGATCTATTTTAATTTTTTAATTTTAACATAAATTAGTAGTATAATAGCAATGGAAGAGTAGAGTATGTTTAGTACTGTTCAAGTAAAAATAATTGATTAAAGTAAATTAAGTTATGGTTCTATAAAATTTAATTTAAGAATAATAAAAATAACAAAAACAGTATACCTTCTCCACAGTTATTAGTAGTCACATTACGGTAATGATGTGATGAAGTAGTAGCGTCTACAGCACCAGAATTATTTGTTTGGGGCTGATGAGAATTTTCCAGATGCGATGATGAATGTGAAGAGTAGGTCATAGAAAGAGGAGATTCACGTTCAGGTCTGGAACCATCTCTTAAGACAGATGCTCGAACACCAAGTGTATCGGAAACCGGCGTTGAGTTGGGATTGTTATGGTGCGCTCGTTTATTATTTCTTTGGGGGTCAGGTGATGAAGGATGCTGCTCTGAATGTACAGTTGTTTGACGATAATGACATGTTATATATGGGAGTGGATTAAATGAGGTAGAGGGAAGTTGAGCTTCTGCGGATCCATTTTGTTTTGGTCTTGGAGAATCATTTGCTGTTTTGTTTTCACTATTACCTTGTTCACGCTGACTTGTGAGTGACAATTTGTCATACTCAAATGACAGGCCTTTAACCTAATTAACATTTCAAAATATAGTTATATTGTATTGCAAAATTGAAATATCAAAAATATCAAACAAGTTGTCAATGATATTTGTTTTTTTTATTTTTTGTACTGTTATAGGTAGGTACTCAGTATATATATATATATAATATACTACATGTATATTAATAAAAAAAAAATAAAATATAAAATAAAAACAGCATGTATAAAAATTCCATGATATTTATCTTAATATAATAAAAAATACATACTATATTTATGTGATTTGATAATAAAAAAAATAAACATTTAAATAGTTAAGATTATTTTAAACAACAGCTGTTATTATTTATAAAAATATTTGTATGAATGTTATTTTAAATGAAAATATAAAAATGTTCAATTGTTATTAGTTTGATAAAGATAGTCTACTATGAAGACTTTCAGACATTACTTAGTTGATAATAATAAGTTTTTAATAATTACATGAATCACTTTAATTCATACAAATTAATTGATTTTGATTGAGGTACCTACCATTACAATAACAATAATAATTGAAAATCGTATGGAATTATAAAACAAAATAATAAATTATACCTGTAAATTGTCTGCTGTCTTTAAAAAACTAGAGAGCCTCTCTTGAGATATTTGTACTTCCCCACGGTACATGAACTCAAGTAACGATGCCATGTTTGTAGACGATGTCCCATCAAGTATGACAATCAAACTTGATCCTAGTGGAGTAGCTTCAAATATTTCTTGAAAATGTTTACTGCATGCTGCCAGAATTAGTTTGTGAGCTTTGAAAGTTTTGCCTGATAAAATAAAATAGTCATATGCTTAATGAATACTTTGTTATGTATTTGAATTATGAATACATTTTAAATAGGCCCATCAATCATACTACAGTAGAACTTTGATAGTTCGGATGAATTTGTGATTAGTATCATTCATATTAGCAATTTGTTTGGAATACTATACGTCTTTCAAGGATAGACCAATGACCAAGACATTTTTTTTAATAAAATCTTTAATTTTTTTTGTTGAGTAATGCGCATTCAACTTTAATTTTAAAAAATGTTCAACATTACATATATAAGGAACAACAGAAATTGCAAAAAGGGGAAATCAGGGCGGTGATGTTTTAAATAATGACATTTTTAATAATAAATTTGATTCATAAGTAAATTGGGTTTCGGAAATTTGGATAAGTTACTACTCAGAGAAAGTCGTACATGCATGTGTTGTAGACAGTCTTACCAAAATACATGTTCAACAGTTCCAATTTTCAAACTATTTATGAGTATATCAAAGTATATTATATATAAAACTGCTCATAACTATCTTAGATATTTAAATATTGTTAAAAACCATCAAGAATACAGATAATGTTCTTATCTTAAAGTTTAATAATAGATCAATATAGTCTAATATTATGAAAGCTAACAATACAAAATTAGAACTGCTGAACGTATAATATATTTTGGTATGTTCTGCTTTAGTTAAACCGGAGACAACACGTGTGGGCGGAGGGTACATTGTCTTCTTAACAAAAATACTGTGAATTGGGATCATCGGACTATCGAGGTTCTACTGTAATTGTACAATACACATATTTTATATTACCTTCACAAAACAATGATACATCTGTTAAACTTTCCGATTTGAAAAGGTTATCAAATGCAGTTACAAGGTTGCTACTAAAACTATTCCACTTAAGACAGAACTGTTGCTGAGGGTCCATTCCAGATTGTTGTTGTGACAATATTTAAAAAGACATATCAATGGCCCTATAAAAATAAAAATCACATACATTTATAGTAACATTTTTACAATAACTTTCAATTCAATCGTAAAAATTAAATATCTATCTAATTAAAATAAATAAAAATGTTTATTGACTGATAAAATTAAATAGGTAATATAAGATGTTTCTCAGCGATAAAGTCGTTTTAATGATTAAATATTATGTACCTATATCTATGATAACAAAATCAAGATAAGTTTCTAACAATTTATATTCAAAATTATTAACATGATTTTATTGCAGTGAAATTGAAGAGTAATTAAAATCTAACAATGTAAACATTTTTTTTAAATATATAAATTGAGTTTACTCATTTCTAAGAACTAAGAAGACGTTTTTTTAAATTAAAAAATGTTCAATGAACTTGTCAAAGATGTAAGACAAACTTTTAGGAGTATTAAGTTTTAATGCGTTAAATCAAGTTAATAATTAGTACATACTTAAATACTTTGCAAATTAATTTCACTATTTGTCTCATAGTAGTTTAAAAATAATAAAAGAATAAATACTTGCATAGATATGTAGAAGGAATGTAAGAATCTCAAATAAAAGTAAAAGAAAAAGGGTGAACAATTATTTATACTTTCGTACCTATAGGTACCTGTACTAGTTAACTGGTTAGTAAAAAACAGAATATCTAGTAAGTAGGTATTTTAGTACCAAGTAGTTGTTATACCTATTAGTTGGTATTTTATGTCTACAATTAGAAAAAAGTTTAGAAACAAAGTTGTTTGTATAGAAATTAGAGAGAATATTATAATTTTAACTCAAGCATTTGTTTTAAAATTTATATTTTTAAAGTGTTGAGAACTAAGATAAAAAAAAATGAACAGGATAAAGATACTCATTATTAATTTAATTACTTTTAAATTTTATGTCAAATTTTCAATCTGTAGAGTAATACAATGCTCTTGAGACATTTATTTTACTTTGAATAATGATAACTGATAAGTATTAACATACAAAACCAAAATATTTAATAAATAGTAAGTAAATACGAAATATCTACTAATTGTGGGATTTTTTTTCCAAAATAAAATGATTTTCTTAAGTAATATAATCTGATTTCCTTTGAAATCAAATTATAAAGACAAAAATGTACTGTGGTTGCACTTACCTAAATCATGTATAGTAAAGAATTAGATACCTAATCAAAATGAGAAATTGAAGTTATTAAATTATGAAAACTAAAATTATTAATTAAAATAATAAAAAATTATTTGTTTGTGCCTACTCTGACTTACACTATTGAGTAATATAGGTAATATAGGGTTGTAAAAATATGTATTTAAATTATTCATAGACAAAACTATTGAGTAATAACTAAAGCATATTCAAACTCTGATAAAAATATAAAACATAAAAGGTACCTATTATTAAATTTATGCATACAAGCAAAAAATATTTACAGACGCATATTTCTGTCTATCATTTATTGTATCAGATTACGTCTGGTTTGATTATTACAATAGCATAGTAAACAAATTTTATAATGTTTATGTGTGATATTTTGATGGAAATGTTGTTTTAGTATTTAACTATAACATTGAGTACTATGGCAAATTATAAAATTTGTAATGTTTCAATTTATAACTGTAAAATTCACGGATATTATATAAGTAGGTAATGACCTACACATACTCGCATTCATTTACTAGCAGTAAAAAAGATTATTTTCAAGTTAACATTTATCATTGTTTCATTGTTATTTATGGATATGTGTAATTAAGATCAGAATTATACAAAAATTAATAATAATAAAAAAAAAAAAAACATTTTGCAGCTTAGTTTTTAATTAACGCCTGTCTACGGCTTCAATAAAATAAATTATATTACACTTGTAAAAATTATGGTAGTGTTCTTCATTTTTTTTTAGATACTTATCTAATCAAGTAAACTATTTAAGTTGGATGTATTTAAGTTACATGTACAGTGTATAACAATATAAATTGTATAGGTACCTGATTAACTCATTATAAATAAAATAAGACCTAATTATGCAACTAATATACCTAATGAATATAATATAGAACCAATAGGTATCATCAAATAAAAAAGGTTTATTTTAGGTACTTATACACTACAAGAGGTTTAACAATAACAAATACAAAACAAGTTATAGGTAAATAAATCAAGAACATAATATTCACATAATATTATATATTTATATATATATATATATATATATAGGTATATTATTATATTATACTTCAGCAGCCAGAAGTAATAGGTAGCCGATTAAAATCATTGTTGAAAATATATTATGTCTTATTGAATGCAAGACGTAAATTATCATATTCTTGAATAACATTGACCTGTTTTGGCTATATTTACCAAACGTATGTCTATAATTCTATTAGATAGGTACCTATAGAATTCAGATATTATGGAGATGAGATCTGCTATACATAATTTTATTCACTGAAAAGTTTTGTTACTATTGTTATATCTTATAATATGCCAATGGCAGAAGTTTAACAAATCACAAAAATACGTTTCTTCAGATAGGTATTATATCATTGCATAAATGTGTAGTTTTTTTCATGACATAAACGATTTTATGAAAAATTAAGAGTTTATTGCCTGCTGTATGCTAATAAGAAATTAATAGCTAGATAATTACTGACACTCAAATATCGGTCATAACTCATAACATATACATATATATATTATATCGATAATACAAGAAACAATTTAAAACTATTCAAATTTTATTATTATATTAAAAAATGTATAAATATATTATTAATGGATTAGTACCTATAAATTATACCTGTGACATAATGTATTATTGATAAAAATTATTAATTCTTATTTTATTGAACGGCTTAGCCATATCAGTTAACTAGCAACTAATAAACTAATACAATATCGTTTTAAGAACATAACGCATAAAATTAACCTCGAAATTAACTAATTATTAGTAAGTAAAGAGCATGTATCGGTCAATGATAATATGAATATATCCGATACAAATGAAAACATAAAATGTTAATATTAAACAGTAAATACTAACAGATCTCACTGATCTCAGATACTACCTATTTAAAATTGAATAATTAGGAGGTACTCATTATACAAATTTTTTGCAAAAATGATTTCTACAGGTAAAGAAATAAAATAAATGCCTACCTATTTAAATAAAAAAAATACCTATCTATTTAAAAAAATATATATATACCTACCTACCTTATGCATAAAAAAAAATTGGGTTATACAAATTTTAGATATTATTATAGATTACCTATGCTACCATATTGAAATGTTGACTAATTGGAGTAAATTTACATGTCTGCATGAAATGCTCGATAAAGTGTACTTGCCCAGTGGGACACACCGGAAGATTTTCCAGTGGTCTGCCTCCCCTGACTGAAATTTATATTTTTTCAAGCAGGTTAACCTACATTATTTTTAAATTTAATATGAATTTTGTTGTACCTAATTATGACAACTTAT
Organism: Acyrthosiphon pisum; assembly: GCF_005508785.2. Classification (NCBI taxonomy): domain Eukaryota; kingdom Metazoa; phylum Arthropoda; class Insecta; order Hemiptera; family Aphididae; genus Acyrthosiphon; species Acyrthosiphon pisum. The sequence continues at coordinate 122,302,954 of NC_042493.1, forward strand.
GTGTATTAATATATATAACATACCTACAACCAACCTATAAATGCGAGTATAAATCTGTCATTATAAATTTTTATGAATACTATCGTACGCTCAGAACTGATTTGGAATTTGTAGGAACTCTAATTTTTGCTCTACTTTCCAGACACGATAAATTATCCCAGTCCACTGCCTATATGTTACGGCAATCAACACTATCGCCTAGGTGGCGTGTCTTGGCGATTTCTACGACTGGAAATAACAGCGTCGCGTTTTAAAAATCAACACAGACTACCCGCGGGCCGAGACTACACGTCGACAACACTACCTATCGTCGGCGGACAACAAACGTGCAGACTTACCGATCAGCAGGCTGTGGCGCGGCAGACGATTCCGTCACACGTTCATGGCATCGAGGTGGCAGCCCCCGGTCGTTGGGTCTTCAGGTCTGCGCAAGCACACACATAGAGACAGAGACACAAATAGGGTGAGTGAGTATAGATACGAAATTGTTTTACATTCGGCGGGAGGAGACGACGCAGGGCCGGGCGCGTGGGCACAGAGAGCCGGTCAGATTTTCACCTCGCAGCGGCGGCGCGACAAGAGGGCCGGGGCGGCGGCGGCGGCGGCGTTCGAGGGAGGGTTCTCGTCGCGAATTTCAGTGAACTGAACAACGGCGTGTGTCGCAGTGACCGCGCGGAATGGCATCAGTCGCGGACGACCACATCGGCTGCTGGCCGCGACGATGTTCGGGGCAGTGGTGCAATTGCAAACATTTGCATAGCGCACGGATGACCGTGAAACCGTCGTCGAAGTCGTCGAGCGGGCCCGCGCGCGTGTGTGTGCAAGTGTGCAGCGGCGACAACCTACTACCAGAGCGGTCGAGCGGTGCGAGTTATCTGGTCGTGGTCGCGAGGCCCAATGTGCCAGCCGGCGGTGAGGGGCGCCAGCGTCTGCGGACGGAAGCGAATCGAAGCGGCGGCGGCGGCGGCGTCAACCGATTTGCACGCGGTTGACGGCTCGTCCGTCGACGGCGACGACGTCGACGTCGGCGCGCGGCGGAGGCTACGGACCGGAGGGCGGGCGGTGTCTTTCGGCCACGGGGGTGAGAAACGTCCCTCGCTCGTTTGTCAAAAAATACGAGCGCGGGACGACGTATATTGTTGTTACTATTACTATTATTATTATTATTATTATTATTGTTATTGAATGATAGTAGGCCGACTGATACCGGACGTCTCGTAGTGATATTGAGTCGCGTAGGTGGATGATATTATTTTGCACACACACACACACACGCGGGCGCGCGCTACGGTGTTGTAGCTGCTCGTCGACGACGATCGAGAAAAATTATAAAATTAAAAATTGATAAAAAAAAAATAAAATAACGAAATGTGATGATGGTGAAAAAAAAAAAATTCGCGAATCGCTGCGAGGTGAAGGCGATCTGCAGCTGTGTCGTTTTGTTGTTGTTGTTGTCGGTGATTATTACCTTGGCGCGGCGAGTCACTCTGCCCGCGAGTGTGCTTGTCGTTTGCGGAAAAATCGTCTGATCGACGCGATGGACGCGAGCGAAGAAAAAAATTTGCTATCTCGTGATTGGGGGAGCAGAAAAAAAAAAAAACGCACTCGCTTTGCGTACGCACACACACACACACACACACACGTTCATTCACACACACACGCGCGCGACGCACACTCGCAGAACGGCAGCAGCAGCGGCAGCAGCGGACCGGAAGGCGAAAATGGCATAATGCAGTAGGTCAAACTGACGAGTCGCGAAGTTTCGCGCTGACGTTTTTGCATCGGGTAAAATCGCACTAACCGCGAGCCTGCGCACTGTTGCGAATACTGCGGCGCCGCATTCGCCGTCGTCGCTGCCGCCGACGTTTCCCCGCCGCGCCGGTCGCGCTCGGCGGTCCGTTCCGTCCACCACCGCCGCCGCCGCCGCCGCCGACGACGGTTGCGTTCGCGCGGGTCCGCCGGCTATCCCGCGCACCGCCACCCGTCCGCCGCGCGATCGCAGTGACGCAAGGGTCGCGGCCGCCGGGACGTGATTTTCGCTCTCCGTTTTTGTTAACCCTCGCGCGTATCGACCACGGCCGCCGCCGCCGCCGTGCGACACGGTGCGCGGCGCGCGCAGTCGGGTCGGCCGACCTCGGCCGCCGTCGACGCACTGAGTGTATGACGGCCGCCGACCGTCGTCCCGGCCGGGCGGGGATGGGCCGGAGACGCGGCGCGGGCAGCGTGCACGGTGTTGCAGCGTCCATACACGTTGCAACACTGCGTTCGACCTTATATGCTGCTGCTGCTGCTGCTGCTGCTGCTGCCGTTGTATTATAGCTGTCGTTGTGCTATCGCTATGCGTCGTATTGCGGAGCGGCGGCGACCGGTGGCCTTCGGCTGCCCGCCGCCGCCGCCGACACGCCGCTCGAGAGAGAGATCGGAATCGCGCGCGCGAAGGTTTTTTCGTACATACCGGGTGTTCCGCAACACGATCGACAACCATCGACGATATGCGTTTTCAGAAAATTTTCTTTTTCCATCGCGATTTCCGACTTCGTTTTTTACCATAACATCGTTTTGTTATTTTCAAAGTACCCTCTTTTTCGATTTGACCCGGTCGAAGCAATACAAAATGTTTGTGCAACTCACACTACTTTTGCATTAACGCACACTTGACCCATATAATAATAATTACACTTACAATTCGAATTTCAGACGAGCAACTGTTCATTGGAATGTAACTATTACGAGTCACATCGATAGTATATTTTTCAAAGCCTGCAGGAGGGGGTGGATCACTAGGTTGATCCGCTAAACTTTAAACCCGATAAACTGAACTAGACCGAAATTTGAATTCTGTAGACCGAAAATGTACTCGGCGAACGCATAGGAAATCAAAAACGTAAGACTCGCGCGGGTATAGCAAAAACAGTAAAGACACGATTTTTTTCCAAAAACGTCGACTCGCTTAAAAGAAGGGTTATAGATATTTTCAAAAACGTCGTGGTTTTCCGAAACATCAGAGCGTAAACGCCCGTTTCGGGTCACCCGGTATGGCGTTGGTTTTTCGACAATATTATTTCGCTACGCGCGCGCCGCTTATTTTATTTTATTTTTTTTTTGTTTTACGGCTGTTCCCCTCCGCCAACCACCCACCCGCCCAACGACCCACCAACCCACCGCAGCGCACGCTCGCACGCACTTATTGTGTTCCGTCCGGCGTTTTCCCTCTCGCTCGCTTTTGCAGCACGCGCGTTGTGCTGTTTTTTTTTTTTTTTCGATTCCGAATTTTTTTCTAGTATTTTACGACACACACGCATATTATTATACGATTGTAATAATAATAATAATAATATTATAACGTTGTGTGCGGCGTCGGCCGACTCGTCTGCGTCGAAGGCCATCGGCGGCGGCGGCGGCGACGAATCGCTCGCGCCCGCACGCACAAGTCTCCGGACGATCTCGTTTTGCCGCGCAAAATCCGCACGCACTTTATTACAATAATAATAATAATAATAATATTATAATGTATTATAATTGTAATACAGAGCGATTCAAAAAGAATACGCATAGGTGCCCAACACATTAATATTCTGAAATGATGGCGATTTATTTAATAATAATAATAATATATGTAGAAACACGCGCGATGATAGAACTTTGGAGTGTGTTATCATCAATCGGTGACGTAACGGAGTTTTTTTCAGCAGAAGACTGCTGCAATAATGCGATCAGCGTGCCCCCCTCCCCCACCCCCCCACGAGAACATAATATAACATACATGCAGATATGCGGGAGTGGCAAACCTTTTTCCGAGTCACGTGCAGCCGAAAGCGCATCGCAATTTTTTTTTTTTCATATTGACGTAGGTGTTTTTTTGACGAAACACACGCGGCGGCGCACATTCATCCGACAATGTATTCATCATAACTATTGTAATATTCCTCTGCAGTTCTCTGCGTTTTGATTCGAAATAATTCTCCGTTGACGCGAATATTGATGTTATTTTCCGAGAATGCCCTGTATACGTAGGTACTTCATATCAAAGTACAAAAATATAAATTATCATGTCCGCGCAACGGAGCTCCAAATTTTCGATCGATTTGGATTTTTTATCGACGAAATAATATTGTGTAGTACGTTTTCATAATTAAACGTGATATTAAAATATAGGTACAATGAAATAAAAATATAGTCTCACGAGTCGTTAAAATTTGGCCAATCGCGCTCTCCGTAACATCTCGATTTTCGGGTGTATAACCTTTCGCGGCCGTTCGTGCTTTTTGCTAGGTAGTGGTGGGTCGCGGGGGGGGGGGGGTATCGATCGGGGCTTTTTGGAGGCCAGTTATTGGAGGCCGCGGTGATGCGAAGAGCTCAGCTGCGTCACGATAGCCGAACCATCGTTGAGGTTATAATATATATTAATGTGAAACCTTTCGTTCTGGTGCAAATATTATGAGCACGGGCGGGTGTCAGTTTTGTAGTTAGGGGATCTGGTGAAAGGTTTGAAATATTAAATAGAAAATTGTAAATTTGCTCGTCGCGTGGACACGAGTTTCGAGTTTTCAAAAATTTGACACCGATGAATAAAGAAAGGTATAATATTATCATAACTTCACTAGCGGCGCAGCCAGCGAAATATTACGGGACTTTTTGAAATAGCCCCCCCTCCCCCCCGGAAAAAATCCTGCCTATAGCACTGGCCTGTAACTGAGCTCTCGGTGACCCGCGCAAATTAATGACTTTGGAAAGTCACGCCCAAACGACTTAATGACGACGCAGACTTCCACTTGGCTTTTTATTTCGGTTTCATCCGCCGAGGCTATAGCTGCGCAGAAATCTCGTTTTTTAAAAATTTGGTCGCTCGGCGTGAAAACCTCCTACCCATGGACGTAAATTTGGGAGGGGGGGCTTAGCCTTCCCTGATCTGTCTTCCGCTCTCCTTATGAGATATTCTAATATATTTATAATCTTTATTCTTTATTATAATAAATTATAAACATAGAAAATATAGTTATCTAACAAAATAGATAATGAACATATTATGAACAAGTTTAATGAGAAGGAAAGAAGGATGCAATTATAATATAATATATATATATATATATTACGACTGTATAAAACTGTATAAATGTATGCAATAATTCAATAAGTAAATTTACATTTAATTTTTGTTATAATTTTGAATCGTGTCATAGATAAAATTATGTGCAGCATGTAATAATAGTGGGCGAAAGACAAATCTCCCACTCTTTTTGAAACCTTTTGGGCTCGGGTCCTATGCATTTGAGGAACCCTATTTACGTCCATTCTCATATAATGTTATGTGTAAAATATCGAAACTATTCTAAACACAGTACCTATAATAGTACATTTTAAAAAATATTTTTTATGGTTTTTTATACCGCACACTGAATACTGATTACGCAGCTACGAAATGTCTCTCCCGAAAAACTAAGTTTTTTCCTATAGAACGACTTTTTTTACGCCAATTATTTCATTTGAATCTCCCCGTATTACATATTATTATAATATTGTTTTAGCCACTCCGTAATTCCCCGCCCCGCCGACGCACTCGACCTACCGATTGTAATAATAATAATATTATTTTATCGATATCATGATAATATTATAACATGCGATAGTATAACGTTTTTAAAATATGATATATTTTAATAAAATAATAATAATACGTAGGCCTTGTTTTTTGTTTTTCACAATAATGTTGCAGACGCCGCTTACAACTGCGAACTACAAAAAAGAGCGAACGACAATAATAATTATAATATTTTTATCGGATATTATTATATCATTATTATGTTACCACTCCAGCTACCTACCTCAAGAACGTGCGTCGTTTGTTATGGCGTCGACGAATTATTATATTTTTTTATTTACTAGATTTTCGAACGGATCGTTGCGAAAACGATTGCGTTTTTTCTTTCTCGGGTAAACACCTATAATATTATAAAATTCAAATATTATGTTTTTCGACTTGCAATAAACGCCGCCTAGGTACCTGTTATATTATAATTAAAATCGTGTTATTATCGATTATTATATTGTATTGCAGCGGCGGAGCTGCGCGGTTGCATTTCGGTCCGCATAATAACATATTATTATAAATAATATTATTATTATTATTATTTTATATCGACGACGACGACGGTCATCTGCAGCAGTACGAGAGCAGTACCTACGCCCAATTCGAATAATGCGCACGAAAACGGCGACTGATTATATTTTATTTATTTATATTAAACTAACGGGCCAAAGCCCTTTAACAAAGATGGAAAAACATTACACAATGTGAAAACTAATATAGATAATAAAAGTAAAAATAACAAGAAATACAAATACTAAATTTTAGTCTACAAAACAAAACTATAAAATAAATAATTAGAACAACAAAGTTTTAGCTTTAAAAACTGGACGAGACAAAACGAAACAATCTAAGACCGTGGAGATTCTATTGGCGTTAAAAATGGTTCTTGGAAGGAATTCATTTGTAAATAACTATTTGTATTAGAATTAGGCATACGGCGATCAAATAAGAATTTCGTGTATACCTACAACTATAGACATTCTAAATCCAATTAAATTTAAAATAGTGGAGATAGTACGACGAGTAATGAAAGCAACTCTTTTCAGAAGTTTATACCGTACATTATATTTTAAGCTCATTCGAGTAAGTTGAATAATATTATTAGAGCGAATTAAAGAGCCAAATTCTAGCGGTTTGATCCGACCAAAGTAGTACACGAATATTTCGAACACGTGTAGGATTTCCAAAGTCCTCAGTACCCAATTCTAGTAATAAAAGCCCGACATTTTATACGCCTTGTTTGTGATTTATTTTGAAAGACGGAGAATTTTAAAACCACGTTATTACATCGATCATAATAATCGTCTCGCACCGGGCGGCGGAGCTGCGCGGTCGCATTTCGGTCGGCATAAATTGTTTTTTATTATGTTAATAATATATTAATAATACAGGTAATATGGTTCAGACTGTTTTAATATTAATATTATTATTATTATTTCGTACCGACGACGACGACGGTTAGATCTGCAGCGGTACGAGCAGTACCCACGCCCAATTCGTGTAGTGCGCACGAGAACGGCGACCGATTATATTATTATTATTATTATCATTGTGTGTGTGTGTGTGCAATTATTACAATGCCAACGAACGTACACACATTACGACGTTACGTGTAGGTAGGCGAGTTGTAGGTACATAATAATAATACATGTGCAATGTGCTGTTATTATAATATGCGCTTATTATTATTATTATTATTATTATTATTATTATTATATACAGTAGGTACGTTACATACACGACGAGTTTTGTGCGGCGACGGTCATTGTCGCGTAGGTTTTTGTTTTTCATCATATTATTATTATTGTTGTTATTATTATTTTAAAGTGTAATAATTATTGTTATAATATTTTATGCGCGCGGTGGCGCGAAAATTTCCATTGTCGACGGCTGCGTTATTTTTTGCGCGAGATAACGTCGCATTATTATTATTATTATTATTATTATTATTATTATTATTATAGTGCGTGCGGTCCAGAACAATGCGGCGCACACGATTTCATATCGACAATAGTGTAGGTGTATTACCGGAGCTGGAAATCTGTTGAAAAACTAAGAGCCTCATTCGTATGCTGACATATCATTGAGAAAATCGCGGCAGAGGAAAAATGACCGAAACAGTCACCTGCGCAGCCATCCCCGGCCCCGACTCGATAGAATTTTTTTCGTATATTCACTGAAAAAAATTCGGAAAAATCAACGTTTTCCATTAGGTATCCGTGTTGTTATTGAAAACCGAAACATAGAAAACAGTACACACTTGTGCGGCGTGTCTGTACGTTTGTATTTGTTTGGAAAAGTTGGCCCAGTCAAGTATACAGGGTGTAACGGGATGACCCGATAGATGATAAAACTTTTGTTTTAATCAATATTTTAAAAAAACATTTTTTTTACATACTTTAAATTCAGTTGCGTTACACTTATAATATAAAAAAAAATATTTGTATTTAAATTTTTTTGGATAAATTCAAAATAGCCAATTTGTGAATTTTGATGGAAAAAACATTTATCTAAGTAAAGTAATTTATTATTTAGAATTATTTAAAATATCAATATTTTTTTGATTTAATTGATTTGGAACGTAATAACTTTTTTCAAAATATTATTTTTGGGTATTTGCTAACATGACTATGATTCTGAAATTATTTACTAATCATATAATTTTAACAAATTTTGTCACACGTTTAAATAGCATCATGTTACACCCTGCAGTATTGGTACTGCAGACGAGTTCCTACATACAAATTTCGATTTTTAATTTTATCGTGACACGACGCCTGTTCTACATAATATTTCATGATAACAGCATTTTTTTTTTTTGAAGACAAATCGCTTAACTCTTACAGCCCGAATAGCATTGTGTATTACAAACACCATATTTTACCGTACAATTCGGAAAAATCAATGTTTTCCTCGACGTTTATTTAATAACTAAAACACTGTAGAAAACACGCACTGCACTTGTGAAATGTGCCTACACGTTTGTATATTAATTGTCCAAGTCTGGTTAAGCAGGTAAGTACTGCAGACGAGTGCCTGAAAATTTCGATTTTTTATTTTATCATGACACCTGTTCTATATAGAAGGTACATAATATTTTAACAGCGCAGGAATTCATATTTTTTAAGACAATAACGAAAAACGCTTAGGCAACTTTTATGATTGGCGTGCGACTACCTGTGTACTTATAGGATTTAGTTGTTAATGGGACTTAATTCAATTGCAAAATCAAAGGTTTAATAAATAAGCTGTGGGAGGCTTTTCCCTCTTCCCCTTCCATGCCCGATTGTAATGATTAACAAATAAAGCTCTTACGTGAAACGTTATACAACAATAACAAACTTTATATCGACTTTCAACTGTATTATAATACAACAACGAACGGCAATATTATATAATACAATTATTACCATTTATTTTATTATAACGGTGGTTCGGAAAATAATAAAAATAATTGTTACTAATAACTATAATATATTATATTACCGAGAATATATAATTAAGTATTTAGCAGTTTTAGGTGGACTGTATATAGCTTTAAGGCACCAGATGCCGATGTAATTTTGTCCTCAAAAATACACACTACTATACCTCGGGGAAAACGACCTCGTCCTGTATTGAACCAACCAAAATTCGATTGATTTTTAGAAAAATAATAATATAGGGTAATATTCTACAGGTTCATTACAACTCTGTTTTTATCAATAATTTTAGTCTCAATCTTTATAATATTTCTTTAAAATAAGACGGTTAAACATTATTTTTTACAAATTATTTTATACCATTGTTTGAAATAAAATAAAAATCGGAGTTCGATTCGGCCAGTAGGAAGTCTTACAAAGGTGGTTAAACGTCGGTCGTGATGTTTGCGTGAAATAGCATTACTAGCAGTTTCAACCAAAAAAGTTATAAAAGCTGAATCACAATTTCTGATGATCATTTAGAGCAGCCATTTCGTTTAGCAGTATAATATGTGACTGTTCCCTTCAGATTATAATAAACTGGCAAACGATATATCGCAACTTTATAGAACAAGACTGGTACGACTCAAAATGTCTAGTTTTGAGTAAAAGTGATTTGAAATTTAAAACTTTAAGATAACATATTAAATAGTTCATTACCGATGACGCATTTGAAGTTAAAAATGTAAATACTTATAAACATACTTTACATTATGGCTTCCTTCCTTAAATACTATGAAATATCCTCTTAACATTAAAAAGTTAGACTTGTGGTATTTTACAATTTTGTTGGTTAATGCATGACTGCCATATTTCGATACGTGGTAGTTAAAAATGTGTATTTGAAAACACAAGAATGACTTTTTCCACAACACGGCTGCAATATCACAAATTATGCAATGCGAAACACAACACTATATATTGCTGTGTTCCGCTCAACATAATATCACACGAAAATTAGTTTTTATTTATTAGCCGGAACGTCACTCGAAACAAGGCAGTATTGAATTTTGACATCAGTGATTAATAATTGGAAAGGGTATAAATAACATATAGGTATACTGCCAAATAAAGTAAAAATGGCTCTGTTCATTTAAAAATAATTATCTAAACATTTAATAAATCAATACTGACTGCACTGCGTGTCTTTGGCGGGAAAATGAAAAATGATATGGAACGCCGCGTTCTATGCATTTAATAGAGCTAATTTTTTAATATTCGAAAGTAAAGTCATAACTCAAAATCAATAAATTTTTTGTTGTGGCAGTATGTTGTCTAGAGCCGCGATATTGCAACGACACGTTTCTACGCCAACAGTCTAAATTATTAATTTATTTTGGAAATTATTTAGAAATTTAATGCGAAACGGTCGATTTTAGATAATTTTATACACTACCTACCTATTTGATTTTATTATTTTTTATATAGGTATATTTTTTATTTTTTATTATATTGTTATTTTTATGTTTACCTACTATGAATGTTAGTGATTAAGACTTGGAAATAAAAAAATATTTCTTTTACGTTATCATAGTCGATCCTCAAACAAAAAAAAAAAAATTCTCAGTAGATCATATTAATCAAAACAAAGTTTGACCACTCCTGATCTATATAATATCATTATAACATGTACGTCAAAAGTCGTTTGAATAACCACAATAACGCAAAATATTATACAATTTATATCATCATGTCATATCAATCCTATACGAGTGCACGGGTGCATGACAAACCTATTTATATTTTTTACAGGCGACTATAGACTATAACTACATATTATTATATAGTCTATAATATATATATATATATATATAAATACAAATAATATAACATCGAATGGGTAGGTACTGCGTTTATTCGTATAACATGCATTCGCTAATCGATAATATTACATAATGCGGGTTGAGTCATATATAGGTAGGTATATAATTCGGAAGTTATAATACAGACGTACGTAACTACCTACACCTATGTAAACGCATTGTCAATATTCACGTCAGGCTGAAATATATTATGTGCGTTAAATATATTCAGTGTACGATTCGATGAAATCGAAGGTAACTCAAATATACGCGTTAACGATTGCATATAAACGTGGTATATTTAATATGCACTTGACTCCCAAATCACCTACCTACCTACTTAATCTAATGCGCATTATAACGAATGCATATTTATAAACGTAATCGTGGTATATTATGATTGTATACATCAAAAAACATAACTATAGTTATATGAGTTGAATTTTACACGCAATTTCCGCTTAAAAATATTAGACGAACCATCTTCGAAAAAATATTGAATCGCTTTACACGCTTAGAATACTCGACTGTGCGGGCTTGGTGCAAGAAGGGTTACGTTTGGACGTGTTTGAAATTATTTGACCGATGTCATTAATATTTACTCGTGTGTTTGAGACTCTGATGCAGTATGACCACTGACCAGTATGCACCTAACATGACCATATAAGACAAAAAAAAATAAGAAAATACATAGGTGTATATATAAAAACAGAAATGAAAAAAAAAATTAATTAAATATAGATTGGAATTTATAATTAATATATTATGATTTCCATTTTTAAAATACCATTCTTTGATATCCAAAAAAACAAAGAAACATAAAATGTCGTTTATAATAAGTAGGTATTGTAATTTATTTTATATGTTTCAATTAAAAAAATAAAATTTTAAAACATGACCTATACCTACTTATTTTGACACGAAAAACACAATTTTCAACCATACTGTCATTACATGCGTATAGAGAGTCTCAAGTGTGTATAAAATTGGAAGGAGAACTGCAATAATTTTTAATAATAATTAATAATGATTCTGAACCAATTCGAGTAGCGTTTCGGATACATCGAAATTATATACAGCACATACGTCGTATAATATTATAATTTGGGTCAATTTTGATGTATCTAAATAGACTACAGCCGTCTGTCATGCTTATCGGCCGCATAAACTGCTATCATAATATACAAATATGTATACTCGTATAGACAATTTAATGAATCGACTGCAGTGAGCCCGTCATAATAATGGTCGTCCCTGCTCAAACACGCGTTCGGTCCATTCATTTTTCTGCGGCCAACCGCGCGGTTATTTAATAAAAAAAACTAATCGAATTTTTTACGCGACACATCGCTCCGTATAAGCGTATGGCGCATCGCGTCATCGCGCGCGTAATATCAATAAAAAAAAAAAAATAAACGTTTGAAAAATATGTCTATTGAAATAATTTACGTTCGATTATGACTTTGAGAGTTGTACAGTTTTGTGAATATACGAACCTGCAGCAGATGTCGTTAGGTCAGGTGCTCGAATATATATTGAACTATGACACCGTGATGATCTATGCTCTATGATAATAGGTAGGTAGTTGCATCGATATCTATCTAGGTTCAAACACTATATATATATATGTGGTAGATTGCTATGATTATTATAAAAACGCTTCGACTAGGCCGTTTGCGCAGCAGGTGTGTTTTCGTGGAGCAAATTAAATTATTTTTTCGCGATTCGATTCCAATTATAAGTAAAAATATATAAGTACAATAGGTATACCCAAGCCTGGACAAGTCAATGGTCATTGTTAATTGAGTTAAGTTAATATAATTGATAGAAAACATATTTTAAAAAGTATAAAGTTAATAGTTATCCTAATTTTATTTTTAAATTCAGTTTAGTTAACATTTATATGGAAACTTACAATTAACTTATTACGTTATTCATTTATTTTTTTTATGAACAAATAGCCAGTAATACGCTTTGAAATAATATAAAGTAAATGTTTATGCAATAGGTATATTATTTTCCATCAATAATAATTTTAATTATATTTATTATTTCATTATTTATTAATTAAGATAATTTAGATTTGATTAAAAGTAACTCGTTATTTATTAAGTTTATATCAATAAAATGCAGTCGAGTTAAAAATTAAGTTAGTAAATATTACACTTTAAAATGTTAAGTTAAAAAGTAAAAATTAACTCAACTTAACTTTAACTTTTTAACTCGTTTATATGCCCAGGCTTGGGTATACCTAAACAATATACGAATTGAATGTTGCGTACGATCGCACTTTAAAAGAAAACTAGGCAATGGTAAACGACTGGTATAATATTATATATTGTTCGAACTCAACAGACGATTTTATTTCAGCCAGGTATAGGTAAGTGGGTACCTGTACAACACGCAAACACAACTATACGCAGAAACGTTAAAAATACAAACGGCAAAAACTATGCTTATATATCAATAATAATTATAACACTGCCGCAGTGTTAAAAACCTACATAAAATCGTGTGCAATTTGACACTAACATTTTTTTTTGTGCAGTATATGCGGAATATTAATCAGATCATTAAAGAATGTCGACGCATAATTTCATTTTGACTGATTGTATGGTTTAGTGGGTATACCTGTATAATATGATGTGTCAAATGTATAGCCATTTAGCCAGTCGAGGTGTATGATATTATAATATATTTGAAAACAATTTTACTATTGTCATGATAATACAATATTCAGCTCGTATAATATAACCTCATTGGTCTCGAGCACCTCAACCCCACATATCGAATTGGTTCCCGCGGTTCTGCGCATAAACGAATGTATTTTATTAAGATGGGCTGAATTCGTTTTCTCGTTTCTGTTCAGGTAAATAATAGCTCAAATTTTAATTTTTAATCAATTTTTTGCCATATGGAATCATATAAATGATTAACCTGCGCCCATCCTAATATATTTTGTTTTTTGGAGACTTTCTCTGAATAGTGTTAAAAAAATTAAATTACCTATAAACATTTCGCAGCAGTAGGTATAATACAAGGAAACTTACCAACAAACACCGTATGACTGATTTGAATATTTGAAGAAAGTTTGCTTCAAATTTGCGAGGTTGTTTAACCTAATATATCTAACAGCTCAACAAACTTAAATTTTAAATTATTATTTTTATTTTATATACTCAAGTGATGACTGGTTGACTTCTAGAACAACGATCGCTAACGCACATTCTTAACCATTCCCAACTTAAAGTTGACAGTACTATGTTGCCTGTACATTTGAGAAGGGTTATTTACTAACCTAATTAAAAAGCGAGAACCAACTATAGATCAGTGGTGGAATCGTCATAAAATTTAAACGGGAACCAATTCAGCTTAGGTATATGTGTATAATTTCTACAAGTTGTCAAATGGGTTTTAAAAATAAAATAAAATAATGAAAGTGCGCTCACGACTTGTTTCAAGTCTAACTCAACAGACTTAAAGTCAGATGTACCCTTTATCGTTTACCAAGTTCTTAAAAAGGTAAAACCTATAATATAATATAGGTAATTTTAACCAAGACTAAAATTATGCACTGTAATTAGCATTTCCCTCAATGGTCGGATGGTCCAATAGTATATTATAAGACTGGACAGCAAAATATAAATTTATACACTTTGAAAAACACCTTATTATAAACGAGTAAAAATTACAAAATGTCATATGAATTTATGCCTATTACGCTATGTCAATCGTTGCGTTGGCGTTGGATATGTGATTGTCACGTATATTACATTTCACTAAGCCTTATTTATTCGTTTTGAATTCCTATTATACGAGTTCGAAGATTAATTTGTCTCGAGAGGGCTATGAGCAGTTTTCTTTTTTTTCTGGAAGAAAGGCGGGGGGGGAAGTGGGGCTAAGCTCCAGTCGCGCCCTCTTTATATAACATTGTGGTAGGAAAAGTAAGAGATTTAAGGCGCCGCCGAAGGTGAGTGAATCGGAGTGCCTATACCGCGCATATACCTATTATATGGATATAACTACCACTACACATATGTTGTAAGACGCACTATAGCAATTATTGTAATTATATAGTCTTCGAACTTATATCTGTACTCTAGCATTCATTATATATATATATATATATATAGGCACCGACTGTACTTTAATTCGTTTTGGAAATTCGAAAATATAATAAAATGACAATTGTCCTGCTGTGCTATTCGTTGTGCACTTATTCGCGACGATATCGTATTATATTATTGCTATCGTTTTTCAACTGCGTTTTCTTTTTCATTAAATACAAATAATTACAATCTACAAAATATATCAGTACTACAGTACTACACAATAATGTTATTTATTTTTATTTAAGTACCTACTAGTACCTACTCTTATATATTCTATAGTAGCGTATTGCTTGTGTCGAAGAGCAACTATATACATGGTTAGGTCGTTTGAGGGAGGGGGTATTTTCCCCTGTCTGATTGTATAAAAGCAGTCCAATTGTTGTTGGGACGGTTGTCGGTGAAATAATGTAAATATCATTTTTAATAATTTTGAGGAAATATCATAATATATTGTGTAAGCACTGAGCACTATAGAAGACTATTTTCACATTATAATTAGATAATATTTAAAGTTTTTTTTAGTTCAAATAATATATAGACACTGTCACGCTGATACTGTATACAATTTAAAAACAAATCGATCAAAAACCTCAATAATAGAAGGGACCTATATTAAACGAGTACCTACCTATTAAAATTTTTTCGATTTTTCAATTAAGTCTTAACAGTCGAATAATAATGTTGTAATCTTTAATTTGTTCGACCTCTGTAGAAAATATAATAAACGACGCCACTGATGTCTTGAACGAATAATAAATTATTTAACTCTTCCACATTTTATTTTTGCCTCAGACCTGACAATTGGCATAAAGTTATGTATACGATGAGAATTGTGTATCGAGATAAAAATGTAAGTGGAAATTAGGCGTTAAGTGATCTGTTTTTTGTTGTAACTTTTTCCCCTCCTATTAACTACTGAAATGACGCCACTGAGTCTATTATTAAATATAATATTATACTAGGATGATACCTACAGTCTGCGATAACGCGGCTATTAAAACACATTTAATACCTATAATGTCCTACATATAGTATACCAAGTAACGATTAATCGATAAAAAAAATATTTAGATTAAAGACAACAACGTATAATAATAATATGTACCTATTATATTATAGTGCCTGCAAATAATATATATGACCAACTTTTTACAATATTTTACACATTTTAGCTTTTGCGCCGAGAGATGAATGACGAGTGTTGATTCCATATACAGTGATAAATGTATTGATGTGTATTTTTTATGTGTCTGTCATCACTTTTTTGACCAGTAAAAATATTTTCAACTTAAATGACTTTTCTGGTATAAAATCGAATCCATCCGGTACTCTGTGACAGTGTTTATTTCAGACCCTCTATCCCGGGGGGTATTGTAGATGCCATAGATAAATAATGAAGTGAAGTAAAAATATGTTTTCGGGGCGGTATACGTATTTTTTCTGAGACGGTAATACCCTCCCCCCCCGGCCACCCCCCGTAATAAACCTGCTCTGTGGTGTCAATAGTAAAGCAATCCAAGTAGTTTCCATGACAATTGAGAAAAACAAAATTGTACTGCAGTTTTCGGCCAAATCGGTTTTCTTATTTATCTGTTATTCAAAAACGAATAACCGTATGGAATATATGAAGGTACTTGAAATTGTCACCAAATTTTAATATTAATATTTTCTACTTGTGGTATTATTTTCAATATATTTTGACTCGTTATAAGCACTTAACATTTTTATTTTTTGTTTTTTTTTACAGCTAATGTCGATAAATAAATATTTTCTCGGTTAAGAAGTTTGCAAATGTAAAATATTTAAAAATAATAATAAAGATGCATTATTGGTATGACATTTTTATAAGCAATTTAAGTTCAAACTTTGACAAAATTCGTCAAAATCACAAAATCATTATTTTGTAGTTAAATGTGTATACAATTTTTAATTTTCAAAGCGAAGACTCGACAATAATTGTCCATATATATATATATATTTTTTTTTCAGTACATACCTACCTACATATTTAAACTTAGAATAACACTGTTAGTTATTTCGTTTTGATTCAAGAACATCATTCGTGGGGACTCAAAACTTTTACGTATATTATTATTATTATAAATGTTACCATACAAAAAGATATTTTCAAAATTTTAAGATTAATTTCAAGCTATTATATCTACCTATTTATACCATAAACCTATATATTCACACTGTTCTACAGTAAGGTGGTATTGACTCAAAAGTTAATAACAATACTATAGCAATATATAAACACGAATATAAATATTTTTGACAAAAATTAATACAATTACATTACTATATGTACTATACCTAGTAAAATGCATTAAGAACTTTAATATTGCAAAATCTAAAATACTCATATACTTTTGAGATAGGCGCAGATAGGATAGCTCTCCCAAGTCCCAAGTCTGTATCGTTTTTCGTATACGCAATTATAATAATATGTCAATGAATTCAAATTTATTACGTCCATTACAGTGACCCAGTTTTTTTT
Organism: Acyrthosiphon pisum; assembly: GCF_005508785.2. Lineage (NCBI taxonomy): Eukaryota > Metazoa > Arthropoda > Insecta > Hemiptera > Aphididae > Acyrthosiphon > Acyrthosiphon pisum. Next base: position 122,320,416 of record NC_042493.1, read on the forward strand.
GATTTTTATTGGAAAAACATACAATCTGTATTTATTTTACAACACAATAAGTAGGTAAATAGGGTTATGTAGGTATATAATGATAATATATGACGTATAGAAAAAAAAAACGTGACCTATATATCCATGATCGATCAACGTAGATTTTATTTATAGTTATGTTTTTATCGTTATATTAGTCTTTACACACCTGTTGCAGGAGTTGGCAACTATTTTGATGTCACAACTTCAAAATACTTTATTCAGCTTTAAACAAAAATTTATAATTATAACAGTCACATCGAATTTAGTTTATTTAAGTTCGCGTAACTGTAAGGTATGTTAATAAATTGTATCGAACAAGGTACCTATACCTACCTATGCCTATTCTACAAACAATAAAACCATTTTAATCTGCCGTTTCCCGTTTGCAACCTTAGTTCGTGGTGCAGTTTATACGTAGAATAAGTCTATTTTTATACAAACTTATAAATTTTACTTCGAAGGCCCCAGGTTGCGACCCCTGCTTTACCACCACCTTTGACGCGTTTCAAGCGGCTCATTGGATTTCCTGCGAGAGGATTACACGAGACTGAGGAAATCAACGGGTTCGGACGCGTTTTAATAGTTTTCAGTGAAATCTGGAATAGCGTTTGGTACCCAGCTAATATTTTCGTACTGTTTCGATTTTCAAACCATAGCGCAGTCGTCGGGGATGCGTAGGTAAAGCAGATAGTGACCATATATAAAGACGAAGAGCTATGTATATTGATTGGAACGCCCTAGGTACGGATTATCAGTAAGGATTTGGCACGACCCCAAACCTGAATAGCACATAAGTCCTCACACAGATCTCGTGAGACGTTCACGGTGAAGTTGGCCCCCCGACTATGTCCAATCGATTTCGGGCCAATCCCACAATTTATGTAGTAACTAATTGTAACCGCGGACATTAAACAATTTGTAACCCAACAGTTAAACTCCTCCTTGTCGATTAAGATTATATACAATATACATTAGAACTTCCATATAACGGTCACCGAAGGGACTGTAAGTAATGACCGCTATTTAGAGGTGCCCGTCTTACAGAGGTAGAATAACACTAGGATAACACTCGACGGAACCAAACAAATTTACCGTTACATAGAGGTGACCGTTAACGGAAGTTTTACTGTATTATGTTTGGAGTTTTGTGAAACCTAACCTACCTTTAGTTTTAAATATGAATGAAGCACAAAGATATCTAGGATTTTGGCTCTTTTGTACGATACGATTTTGTTTTTCATCTCATTTTGGCGCTCATGTCTTACACCCGGAAAATTTAGAAGGCTATTTATTATAACGACACAAGCGCCAAAAGTGTAAAAATTACATATAATTTGCGCCAAAATCAGTAGGACATAAGCGCCAATATAAATCTATACCCATTTAGGGTTATGTCAAAAGCGCACAAATATATAAAAATATTCTTTTAAATATCTTTATTTTTGTTCATTAAAATATAAAATGAAAAAAATTCTTTATTTTCAATCGTTTCTGGATAAACAATTGTTTTTCGCTACGCGAAATACGAATGCTTAAATTATAACACAAAAATTCTGACATTCTATCATAATCAATTTAAAACGTTATTGATAAAAAAAAAAAAATCGACGTTAATCAAAAACGTTTGAAATGGTCGGACTCAGAGGGTATCCTGCACACCGGTGGGCCTCCCTCGTCGCGCCATTTCTCGTCGTGAACCTTATATATTATATTAGCTATCAAATTTACCTATTGTATTGCGCGTAATGAATATTACAGATCGTAATTAATACTCTTTATTATCTAATAGCAAAAAAAAAAATCGTCGAACTAAAACCGTGCGTTTTTCAAATCGATAACGAAAAACAAAGCTCAATCAAAAACGTTTTCCGTCTGCGCGGGAAACGCGCGCGTCTCGTCGCGATCCTGGAAAACAAGTGGTCCAGACGATTCCAACGGTTTTTTTTCTTCTCTCGAACAACACGTTATATCGTAGGTATTATATTGTTTCCTTCGGACCGCATGATGTCAGTATATATATATATATATATATATTATATTATAATGCCCGACGATAATATATTATAATGTATCGGCCCCGCCACGTTGTTCGCGCCCGGTTGGTTTTTTGGAAACACGCTCGACGACACACCGCCGCCGCCGCCGCTGCAGCGGGTAGGCACCGGCTGTGTAGTATAACTCACTATTATAATACTATTGCCATTTGTATATACCTATATATATATATATATATACACGCACACTGTTCCAAGAACGTCAGGTTTTTATTATGTAACCATAGTGCCGTGTTACGGCCGTACCGGGGGGAATACTCTGCAGCGGAGGCAGCCGGAGCAGGAGCGCGGTATAGATGAAATACGACGTGCTCGGCAATACGCATATATATATATATATATATAGGAGTCCTATCCGGTACCCCGTTTTTTAGAGTCCTTGTGCGGAGACAATAGTTTCGTAAAACGGCCCCTCTCGCGCGCTCGCCGAAATAGGTATATAATTATATATATATATATTCGTGTGTGTGTGTAATATATGCACGCAACATAATAGTCGGCTCGTTTTCGTTTTTTTATTTTCCGTATTTTTTTATTATTATTATTATTCCTCTCGTTCCGACGACGACGACGACGACGACGACGACGCACCGGATAGAGAACTATACGCGATTTGGCAATATTCGCCGATGTCGTGTGTGTGTGTGTGTATTATTATATTATTATTATTTCGTTGCCGCCGCCGCACATAATATAATATAATATATAACATTATATTATACGCAGACACACACGCACAAGCACGCACACAGACCGACAACATTATAATAGTGGTCCTGGACCGCAGGCCATTATAATATTATTATTATTATTATTATTATTATTATTATGCGTATAATATATATATTATTTACAACCGTCGAGATTTTACATTTTTTTTTTTTTGTTGTTGTTGTCGCTTCCACCATTATATTATTACATACAATATGTGTGTAGTAATATATTATAATATACGTTTGTAGGTATATATATATATAAGTGTGTGTTAGGTATATTATATACATAATATGGGCAAATTATTAATGCATAAACATGTGAACCGCCACCGATACGTATTATGGTAATGTGTTATACTATCGGGCCCGATGTGTGTTTGCAAATGATTTGTTGTTTGTGTCTATATTTGTGTTTTATATAATCAATAAATGATACATCCGACCTTCGATGCGTAGGTTTATTATAATAATATATACGCACTGCCGCCAATCGAACAATAATTATCTAATTTTTTTTTGTCTGTTACACCGGTGCCAGTCTTTGAAATTTTCCGCGATTCAATAAAATTTGAAAATCAACATTTATGTTTTGGTCGCCACCTCGATACTTTTCCTCGCGATCTACTATACCCCGATACGCCTATTCAGTTGATAGGGTGTATTACATCGAAATAGGTCGACTTCACTCTCGGGCTTTGTAGAATTTTCGGGTTTTGATGACTATTTTTTTATCTGAAAGAAGAAGACTTCCTACAGCCCGCATCGATCTCTGATTTTGTATTTTATTTCAAATGACTGTATTAAAAAAAATTTTAAAAAAATGCTTTTTATCTTGTATTTTTTTTAGACATATCATTGTAAAGTTTGAGAATAAAATATTGAAAGACGATTCGGGCTGTAGAATATTTCGCCCGCTAAGCGATTAAAAAAAAAAAAAATTATGAAATTTGGTTGATTCTACAAGGTGGTATCGTTATTCCCACCGAGCGCATTTTTGAGGACAAATTTACATTGGCACCGGGCGCCTTAATGTAATAAAAATCCCCACACGACGCTATTTTAAATAGGTATTATATTATATATATATAGACACCTCTTTAGTCAGATGTGCTATCGATAGCCCGCGACCGGCGAGTCCGTTTACCTCCGAAAACGGGTACCGATCTCGCCGAGCATATTGTGCGAAAACGTAATATTATAATGATACTGAAATTATATAGGTAGGCAATAATAGCCGTGTGGTCCTGCAGCTGCTGCTGTTATGATGACGATGCGTTTAATCCTAAGTAGGAGGTATACCTACTTTTTTTTATAAATAAATACATTTTAACGCTGTAATATAGTGTACCAGGTGATTATTTTATCAACGAACACTATCATTATTTCAAAAAGTATAAACTATGTTTTTGAAAACAAGTTTTTACATCGTGCGGTTTTTAGTCGTCAAAAAGTCTTTTTTGTAATTTTTTAAAAAAAATTTGATCTTTTTGAACATAATTATTATTACTATTATTAATTTCATATTAAAAATTAGAATATTTTTTTAAAAATTTTGAATAGATAAATAATAAATCGAATTTAGGACGAGTAGTCTATGAGTTATGACTTATAAGTATTTAAAGATTAGACAAACGAAGTATAGTGACCACCATTTTGCGAGGCAGCCGCGTACCAGATATGCGTTTAATTCAAAGTACGAATATATACTTACATTTTTTTATAAATAAATACGTCTTAACGCTTTTATACATACCAGGTGATTATTTTATCACCAAACCCTATCATTATTGCAAAAAGTATAAACTATGTTTTTTAAAACGAGTTTTTACATCATGTGGTTTTTAGTCGCTAAAAAAGTATTTTTTCAAAACTTTTTTATCGGCATTTTTTACCTTTTTGAACGAAAACATGTAGTATTAATTTCGTATTCAAAATTAGAATACTTTTTTAAGCAATATAGATAATAAATCAAATTTAGGATGAGTATAAAAATTAGGCGATCGAATTATAGTGACCAACATTTTGGCAACCGTGTTATAGGTAAGGTTAGGCCTAACCACTCCTGCACTCTTCTGACCAAAACTTTAAATACTTATAACTCGTAAGCTAATCGTCTATGTATGCATAGTCATGTAGTAGGTTTTTTAGTCATCGAGCGGTTTAGTGATGGATGTGTTGTATAATTTTATTACAACAAGATAAAATATCATAATTGTGAACAAAAAAAAAAACATTTTAATAGCGAAGGAACCCGCGGTGAATATCAGCTGCCACCTATTATAGTCAATAAAAGGATAGTTTATGACATATTATTATACCTTAGAAATATATGAACAAGTACGTAGTTTCGATATTTATGAATTATTTCAAGACAAACTTGTATTTTGCCTTGTATTCAAATTTAAAGTCTCGGGTATTCAAATTTAAAACGTTTTGCATTTTTTACTACAATATTACAATATAATTTGCAAATTATCGCAATTTTGATGAATTTCGTCTACATTTGAACTTGAAATGGTTTTTATCAAAACATAATATTTGATTATTAATATTCGCATTAAAATTGCTGGCTCGTCAACTAGGAAGAAAACGTACGTGAATAGAAAAAAGCGAACATTTTGGATTTTTATAAATAGCTCAAAAATAACAGCCAAAACGGCAAAATATAATAATATACAATACGACTAAAAAATGGTAGTTTCAATATTTGTTGACAATTTCGTATCTCTGTTCTTCGGTTACGAATTACGACAAAATAACGAAATCGATTTTGTCGTTTTCTAGCTGACGTTTTATGACTTCTTTGTACAATATATACCGACTAGGTAAATTAACTAACAGAAACCAACCAGAAAGTAGAAGAAATTAATATTCAAAATGTTAAGACGTATATTATATTATTTATATTTTTTTAAAAACATCATTGCAAAACCATCACATTCCTTGCTTCGTAGAATCTGAAATAACAGAAAATAGGTTTTAGTCTTTTAAATAGGTAATAGTAGTACAGTAGTTTTACGTGTATTAAACTATATAATATAATAATAATTTATGACTGAAAATAATTTAAAACAAATTATTAAACAACTTATATAATATTATAACTATAGTTTTCTGCTCGATAAATAAAATGTTATTTTAAATTTATAATTCAATATTATTAAAAAGTAGAACCATTTGGTCTTTACAAAATGTATTATTCAATTTTATTTTACGCGTAAGAATCCCAAAAATGTGAAAAGGCAAAAATATGCGATTTCATAAAAATCCGTGCTCTAACAATACCGTAGAATTTAACGAATACAAAAAATATTAATTATTTTATTATAATATAATACAAATTCAAATTTAAAAAGAATCTCACCACATTTTATTTAATAATAAATCTCGAGATTTTAAACTCTGAGTGAAGCAAACGTATTGATTTTACATTTAATTCTGTTTTAGATTCCGAGGGGATAGATTCCTGTATTTTTTTTTACAATTTTAAACTATGTGTATGTGTTTTTTTTTTGGAATCTGTGTACACGATAAATAGCAGAAAAAATTCCTCGATTTTCCACCAATGTGGGTGGTTTTAGGTTGCGAATTGGACATAGTTGGCGCTTTTTAGAGGTCAAAATCAAAAATTCCCAATACTTTTTCTAAACAATTTATTGGAAAAAAACAAAAAATAAATAAATTAAGGAAAACTGGAATTTTTACGCAAAACCAGTTTTTGATAAAATCGATCTTCTTTGTTCGGTTTAACTCAAAAACGACTACCATTAGATACACGAATTTTACAGACCTTTATATTAGCATTTTCTTTACATTCTATGTGTAAGTTTTAAAATATTTTGACTCACTTTGATCTATTTATCTTTTTGCGATTTTATCTAGTTTTTATTCAATAATTATTGTCTAAAAGAAATGTCAAAAAGCTTGGGAATTAAGTATGAGAAGTCTGTGATTTCAGCTATTTAAAATATTAGAGATTCAAACGCACAATTTTTTTTAAATATTTGTAGCTCACACCATTTTGTCAAAATTAGCCAAAATCTCGAAAACGTACAAACTATTATATTTTGTAGTAAAAAATTTATAAAATTTACAACTTTTATAGCTAAGGTTTAAAAATTTAATACAAGGTTCCTCACGAGTTTTATTATTATTGAAGTAAAAAAAAAAGTTAAGCGGAATTCCACAAATATTTTTTATAAGTTTAAATGTTGACTAAAATTACTTATAAAATAACGATTTATCATCAAACGGTTTTCTAATGTTTTTTTGTAATGCGAATATTTGTAGATTCTTGAAATGTTCATCATTAATTGTTTATAAGTGCTATCATTTTCTACACATGGTAACTATAGTTTTTAATTTTTTTTTTTTTACTCTATTTGAACTATTATAGACATTTTACGTTTTACATTTTTTAAAGTATTTTTTCTATTTATATGTCGATAAAATTACCTTTTTCTCTCCGTCAAAAAACTTGACAATTTATTTCAAGGTTTCTCATAACTCATTGTTGTATCTATTTAAATAAATTTAAGGTACCAGGTACATATGGGGACAATTTTATTTATAAGCATTTGAATTTCAAATTTCTACAAAATCACGAAAATTCTCAAATAATTTTGCACTAGTAAAAACCTAGTAAAAAATTTAGGTATAAAATGCTCAATTTGTATAGCTAAGATAATTTGTTAAAATGTTTCTCTCGAGCAGTCCGTACTGGAACCAATACAAATTGAATATTAATTATTTTGCAGATGTTTTGACCAAAATTAAACCAACTATTACCATAGTATTAATATTATCTAAAATCAAGAAAAATAAATTACTAATGGCAAAATATATGTTACCGGAAAAGATGATAAGTTAGGAATTGTCGTGATTACCTAGTCATTGTTGACAATTCATATGGATAGGCAATGTCGGATATTTCTTAGTTTTATATCAACATTTCCGTATCATATTTGGCAATGTTATAAATCCGCATGAAGAGGACGTAACACTGGTATTTGTTGTCTCCGTCTTACAAGTGCGTAACATGCAGCAAATTTACGCTCTGCAGAACACGTGTACCTTCGTTGGCTTAAAAATTAGAATGGATTGACCTATTATGAAACTTGATGG
>NC_042493.1:122328600-122366409 GCF_005508785.2 Acyrthosiphon pisum
CTCACTTAAAACGGAATTAATCGTAAAAAATACAACCAACGTACGAACACAGATAATATTCTTACCATCAAGTTTCATAATAAGTCAATTCACTCTAACGTTTAAACTAATGAGGCTACGAGTGTTCTGCTGAGCGTACATTTGCCATGTTCCGCACTGGTAAGACGGAGACAAGTGTTACGTCCTCTTAGAAACAAATATAAATACCTTTATCGGTGTTCGGTCTGATTGCGGAACGTAGTATGGTCAACTCGGTTTTATGTTACCGTCATCCGTTATAAAAAAAATTGTCAATAATTGACAAACGTATAAAATTGTCGTGCTATAGGTATCGTCATGGACACTTCCAGTTAGAGACTGCAGTAATATGTACTGGACTAAAATGGAATGTGCTTACAATTCGACAATAACCCAATGTCATTATTATTAATTTAAAATTATGATTTATAAACGTAATTCCAATAACTTTTTTTCAAATAACGATGAATGTTGTGAACGAATCGAAGAAATAAAACAATCCAAAATCGCGTTATCCACGGCTGGAAATAAAAATGTACGAAAGATTATAGGAACATTTGTAAGTAGCTATGATATTCTTGCTATTAGCAGTAAAGATAGCAGTGGCGTCATTTCAGTTTTTGAGAGGGGGGGGGCAAAATTTTTGACCGGCCCAAAATAAAACCGAGAAAAAAACCGCTCGCTAACAATATTATACACTACATCACATTACAATGGCATTTTTATCTCAATACAAATAGCATAATTCTTACATAATTGTATACTTACTAGTTAGTATCAAAGGTTACTATCATTAGCATATAAGTACCTTATTTTATTGAGAGATAACAATAACTAAATAATTAATACATATGTAGAGGGGTACTTAAATATGTTACCTATTAGTTACTATATGAAGGCCCAAAACTAGCCCATACCCCTCCCGACAGCGACCCGCTAATGACAAGGGGGAGGGGGAAATGCCCACCTTACCACACCCCCCCACCCCCCAAATGACGCCACTGAAAGATATTCTTATTAAAATCATAACCAATGCGACAGATGGTGAGCGTTATTACTTAGAATGTTTATTACGTACAAAATGAAGAGTAGTGTTTGATATCATTCATTCTACACAATATACAGAAATCGGTATGCCGAGACTCGAGATGTCTGAACTTAAATTAAAATACTCGAGTGTGACAAAGGACATAATAATGGTTTCAAAAAAAAAAAAAAAAAAAATTGAATGTAATAAAGAATATTTAAGATAGTGATATAATATTCTAAATAATAATTATTATATTATATTATTTGATTTTTAATTTGTTTATCAACTTTTTTCATTAGGAATTGTTATCAATATTACTATGGTTATTGACGGTTAATTCCTTACTAAACCAGACATTATCGTTATTGACTAGTCATTGTGTCAACATTGACTAAATGTCATCTTTTCCGGTAACATATATATATATATATATCATATAAAGTTTCATAGACTATTAATATGATATAAAATATATTGCTGACTGTCTCCGCTTGGAATCGTTTTCGTATATTAAAATTTAACACATCCATTACAATTTACAGCTGCAGCAGTGGTCTCAAACTTAATTAACCAACGGGCCATATTAAATTCGCGGGCAAGACACATTTTTGTTTTACTCGTCTTAGAATACTAAGTGCAAAATAAACTAAGACAAAATGTATTTATCTCCTATCGATTATAATTATTATAATGTACCTAACCTGCAGTATGCGTCACAACGATTTTTTTGTTTAATAATTATTCATTTTTATTTAAAAAATGTTTAAAGTAATGAATGTTTTATTGAGGGCCACATTTTTGACACCACTGCAGTGACCCACTCCACACGATACTATTACTGCACCCACTTACTCACGTTTTGTTTTTATGTTGCATGTCCGTCGCCGCACCTTTTAGAGCAATAAAAATACTTCAGTCTTCCACTTCGATATAATATTTTCTGGCAGGAAAACGAATCTAGCTGGGGTCAAAATTAAAAAAATATCCAATACTTTTTATAACAATCGGCAAAACCAAAACGATTTACGTGAATCGACCGCTGAAGTTTTCGACAAAATCGATTTTGTTGTTGTAATTCACTACGAATAACTACACCGCGGGTACTTGCAATTTTTACCAAATGTTTACGTAAGACTGAATATTTAACAAAAGGCACCCTCGTAAAAAAGTTTTTTTCGGAACCCAAAAATATAAATAATATAATATAAGCATACATTTTTTATTCGTTGACATTTGAAGTTACAGTTTTGACGATGCGTATTTAAACGAAAAACAACGATTTTAGTTATTTTGTTTGAAAATATTTCAGAATATTTAAATTGATATTGCTATGGTGGCTTATACCACGAACCTATTCACACCGCACTATAGTATTTCCAAAAAAGAATCAAACTACCCAAAAATAAATATGTTACTATAACTATTAAATTATAATTTCAAAAAACTTCATATGCGTTTAAACATTTTATTTCATCCTGTACGACAACATATTGTTATCATCTTAGCAGTTTATAGATATGCGTTGTACATAATATATGGAACTCATTATCTAGTCGGGTATAGCTGATAAACGTCGAGAAACCATGCTGGCCATTTAGTTAAAAAATGTTTAGAATTAATCATCAAATTATATTCAAAAGGACAGTGTCATGCTAAGTGCTGCCAGTGGGCGGCTTCTTATTCAATTTTTCACGTCCTGTATTCTCTCAACACATAAGCTTATTGTACATATAGCGTGTATAGATTGTTTATTTCTAATGAAAAAAGAAGAAAAAAACGGACAGTGTAGTGCATTATTTAATAGTGTTTGGCGCAATTAAAAGTCCAATAAAATAGTCTATGTACGAGGGCTTCAAAATGTTGTAACGGAAAATAATGGAAAAAATAAACGAAATCCATAAACGATAAGCGAAAATAATTTAATATCATTAAGAGGACGTCACACCCGCATGCGTTGTCTCCGCCGCACAAATGTACAACATGGCGAAAACTGTTTTGTGCGAGACAACTTTTATCTTTCTGCGTCTGTAGTAGTGGCTCCAAAATTGCCGAACATATAGCTGGCTAGAAAATTATCTATGCAACAGCGTGCCTATATTTTAGACAACACAAATACAATAAAAGTTTTTTGCTTCTAAACATTTTTTTTTTTTGTTTTATTTTTTATTTGCTTATAAAAAAAAAAAACGATTGTATAGTGCTCTTAAAAAAAAAAACACGCTGTTGTACAGATAAAATTCTCCTTTACGTGCTGTGAAAATTTGTTAGTTCTGCAACAAATATTGTGCGAGAAGAGTTGACCCACGCAAAACCGTTTTTGCTCTGTTGTACATTTGTGAGACGGAGACGACACATGCGGGTGTGACGTCCTCTTAAACATAATATTATAATATCATTAATCATAATTATTAATGATTGAAAACAAACAATAAGCGCGCAACATAAAACGATCGCAAATAAAGTTATTCGAAATAACGTTAGCGCTTTTTGTTACGTTGAACTTGACATAAACTATTGTTTTGAAATCTTCTATGGTCTATATAAGTATGAATCTTATAAGTTATAACTATGAAAGTATGAACAATTCAAAGTTGGCAAGCCCATGTAATTTATATTTTTGAAATACTTTATCCCCGTTTGATTCATAAATATTGAATTTAATAGAATATTAGTTTTTTTCTGTAATTCAAATTTTAATAAGATACAAAACTGCAAGGACGCGGTTTGGTGTACCTATACTACCTGCCCAAATAATACTTACATTATAAATACTTACGTGTTAAATATTTATATAAAATCAACATTATTATGCCATTTCAAGTTGTGTTATTGTTATAAATATTATTTTTAATAAAATCTATTATTTCGTCTTTCATTCATGCCATAATATTTAAACAATATATTCGACACCTAGACTAACACTAACTTGCCAGTTATAGCTATAACCTACTAAAAATAACATATTCTGGACAAAAATGTCTACGAATTTGATAGTTCTTACGTCAAAGTGTGGTTAATTACCTATATATACCAAAAACAACAATACAGTTTATATACAAAACAAATTAAACAGAAAACAAAAAAATTAAATTACGTTTTAAAATATAAAAAACGATAAACGGAAAAACTCAAATAAACATTAAAATTGTATAACCTTTAAATATCCGAAAACGTAAAAACCATATATTTTTTTCAAGTTTATGCCTTGCCATGTATTATAATAATTGATAATAATAATATAATAAATTTGATGTTTTGGAAAAAAATCTAATCAACCTGTCTCGGTGATACTATATAGGTGATCCATTTATAAGTTTCCATGTTATCGGTAAAGTGTATAATATTGGTATTTTATAAAATGACTGAGAATTCTATATAATACCTTGGAATTCGTAAGTACATAGTTATTGGTTAGGTATTATAATATTAATAGTTATTATACATTAAAGGTGTCTAGAAAGTCACTGTAATGGATGCGTTGAATATGAATTCAATGGTGTATAAAATCGATGTATACGAAAAACGATTCTGAGCGAAGACTGTCTGTCAGCTTATAATATTGCTAAGTATATTTTATGATATTATTATCCACGCACCACATTTCGTTAAAAAGACCGAAAAGTGAAAAGACTACCTATAGTTATACGACTATGGCGACGAAACAATGATCGCATTATCTCTAGACAGTCGACGCTCCATTAAATTTATCGATATTAGAGATTACTAATATGGACTTATTAATATATTATTAGACGAAGGAACCGCATTGTCGAATACCGATATCGAAAAGATGAATTTAATATACGTTGTTTTTTATTATTTTTTTTATTCAATTTACCGACATGAATATCCAATAAACGATGCACTTATAAGATAACATAACAAGGTATTTTAATAATATAATGAAATGAACGGTAATAATAATAATAATAATAACAGAAGCAATACGTTTTGACATTTCGACCAACCGAAAGTAAACGTTAAGAAATCGTACAGAATAGTTAAACAAAACAAAATTAAGTGAGAATGTCATATAAAATATAAGCCTAACAATTATAAATATTTAACATCAGCTCTTTATTTTGCTAAGTGCTAAGTCAATCCATGATTGATAATAGGTACAACATATTAATATAGACATATTATAGTTATTTTAATAGACTTTTAAAGATAAAAATGCTGTTAGAAATAAATAAGTCATTATAATCGAAGAGGTTTTCTACGTTCGTGTTTGGAATTTGATATTATAACGCTTATAATATGTAATGTAAGCAATTTTACGGATTGCCGGCTGTACTCGGTATTCCTATAGGTATTTTACAAGATACCAATATTATATACATTTCCGCTAATTACTTCGAAAAGTTATGACTTTTTGAAAATATTCGTTTTATGTCATTTCAAAACAACATTTCTGAAGACAATATATATTTTTTACTTTTTAAGTTTTTTACTTTATCGAAAGACAACATACCTACATTTTGACTTTCACGTTCCGAAGCAGAATATTATTCGGAGTATTTCAATCTATAAAAATCAAACTTCGGACAAGTATTTCATTACAGTTATAACTCACATATAAATATTTAAAGTTAAGATTATCGGAGTAGTGGACAATATTTTGGCGAGGTACCTCTGTATTACTCTACTCGGCTCATCTAAACTTTAAACCGGAATTTATAGATTGAAATACTCCAAATAATACTGTCGTTCAAAAACGTAAAAAACTTAAAAAATTATATCGATAAAAAATATAATTTTTTTCATAAATATATTGGAATTAGTGATGGGCAACTATTATATTGTTTAACTATTATAACTTATATATCATGTATTTAGGAAGTCATCAGTTAAGTTTATGAAAAGCCAAAAGTAACTAGTTAAGTTAAACGGTTAAAACAAAATTAACTTTTTAATTTAAATTTAATTTTTTAACTCGTTAATGCCAGACCTTGCTATTTGGAATGACGTCGAATCATATGTAAAAAAAATATTTTCAAAAAAGTCGAATCTTTTTGCAAAATAACGAGTGAAGACGTTTAAACGGAGCACCCTGTACAATATAAATATTACTACTTTAATGGCGTTATCAAAAACAACATATTTTCGTGACATTTATATATTTTATACTTGTAATATATATATATATATATATATAGGCCGTCAGACCGACTGCGCTCGGTATCGTTTATCGTATAATGTGCAATGATTTATCATTATTGGATTTAAATTTAACACATCCATTACTGCAGTGACCTACTCAATGCGTCGATGTGTATTTTACTCGATACATATTATTATTATTATTATTATATTATAGTACAGCAGAGGTGTTATAGGTTATACCCAACTATACTTGGCCGCTTATTATTTTTGCAATATTATTATAGCAGCTATCTGCCACAGGTATCGGAGTACATTATAATGTTTTAACCTTGTATTCAAGTTATTTCAGGTTTACAAAATAACAATTGTACATTCGTACCTATACGCCTCATACTTGGATATATCTAGCCGCCGAAACAAATACTGAAAATAACGACACGTTTTCATAAATATTAAAATTATTTTCGTGGCCCAGGCACTGCTGCTGTTGCAGAACGCGGTCAAAAAGTTTTCGAAAAGTACGTCTCAAAAATTAGTCGACGAGTTGAATGCCCCTGCAGTGATAAAAGCGGGGTACCTACAACACGAGTAGTGTCCCAACTGAGTTTTACACAATTTGTGTGCTGATAAACTCAAATCGATTTTATTTGCAATGCGATTTTTACATTAAAATTAGAAGTAGGTACTGTGTCAGTCTGTATTATTATTTAAAAACGACACACGAAAAATATTTATTTCTTGTAAAAAATTAATTGCGTACAAGAACAGACGAATTTCACGATTTGAATTTATAAAAAATGTACCATTTAAATTAAAGTTGAATAATGTTTAGGTACCTAATACTCGATATTAAAAATAATTAGAGTAGTTATTTTTACGTTTTATTTATAATAATGTTAGATGAAACAACATTGATCATTGCGTTAGGTAACTTAGGTTAGGTTAACGCTTTTTTATGAAAACAATATGACAATTTTTTTTACGAACATAATTTATTCTCTTTTTTCAATGCGATTTTTGTGTAGGTACAAACATGGTTGGCATTGGTTAGGTATTTTACATTTTGTCTGTATATATTTAACCCAAGATGGTTTATCCGAAGTTAGTAGATCCAACAACTACTGGATCGTTTTCGATAAAAAGTTATACTTATAGATTCCTTGCGACTTGGAGAGTGTAGCTCTAGTTTATAGATAAAGAAGTGAAGCTCTATAAATTTACATGGTTATTTACGTAAATTTTACAGAGATGATTTTTATCCAGTAATTTTTTTTACCGTTCATAAAATCTTAATTTAAAATTCTTAATGTTTTTACTAGTGTTATAAGTTAACGTTAAAGTTATGTGTTTCTAGATAAAAATATATAGATACAAGCTATCTGTACAGCCGAAAAGGAATCATATTTGTTTACTGTTCGATAGGCCAATAGGTACGCCAGACTATTTAAAAAATATAGATTTTAATATGAACGGAAATGTGGGTATTTTTCACATGTATTCAAAAAAAAAAAAAAATTATAATATTTTCATAACTTTCATACCACACATAAACTAGATTTATGAAAACACAAAATAAAACGTTATATTATGCAAATTCGCAAAAAATAGCACCAAAACTTGAAAAGTGACACTAAAAACCCAAAATACTTCAAATATGCAAAAAATAGCATTTTAAAATTTCATATTTGGAGTCCCTGGTGCATAGAACAAATGTATAGCTTACTCTGCTATTTTTATCTGTATCCCATAATAATTGGCAAATGCTATAAAATCCGAGCCCTGGTTATAACCTTAAATTATTTACGATAATATTATTGGATGATATTACTATCTAAGTACTGCGAAATACATAAATAAATACACTCGTAGTGTAATCGGTACACAGAAGCACGTCATGTTAATTAATAATTACATATTAAGAAAAAAATACACATCTGTAAACACTGTTTTTGTAACGGAGTAAGAACATACCTATTATAAATTAGTTATTAGTTAATAAAATTATTTTTCCTGTGAACAACATGTGGTCAGGAGTCGGGATTTGAGGAATTCGCCAATTTACCGAATTGTACGTAAATGTATAGGTATACATTTTACCGGTATAATCCTGCACATCTCTATTTATAGCTTATTTCATCAACCCCTATTATATATAGCTAAAGAGCAGCTCAAACATGGTTTTTTCAATAATTTATGCGATGTTACCGTTGGTTAGGTAGATTACTATTACAGTTAGTGGATATAATAATAATATGGTACATACATTTAACCCATCTTTTGTATGGAAAATGCCTGGTGGGGACATATTTAATATAATTACTGCTATAATAGATAAAATGTCTGAATTTGTTACACCTATATTATATTAGGTAAGTACTGTAAAATACACGTGTGGTTATAGTCATTATTGTGTTACTTTGGTATACCTATGGGTACCCAAGTTAAAATGAGTACTGTCGTACGCAAAATTGTAATTTGTTTAAATTTGTCATTATGTAGGTACATTAGTAGTTCATTGTTTATAATTAGGTTAATAATTATTAATCAGGTAGGTACATTAGCTAAACTTTATAAGTTTTATTTTTGGGATTATTACGTTGTATAATATTCGTTTTAAGTGTTAAATGTTCACATTAGAAATTCAAGATGGCTATAATAATATTTATTGTTGTACATATTGTATTATGTCATAGGCCATTTGAGAATTTAGTATTTTTGCAAAGAGGTAGGTAGACCATCACTGTTTTTTTTTAAAAATTTTTCTCCCGTTTAGTCAGTTAGCTATTAGAATTATTGAACATTTTGGATATTACAAATCGATAATAATCGGTAAGAAATATAATTATTATTATTATTATTATTTTTTTTAACTAGTTAAAAATTAGTCAGTAGGTACATAACTATTTCGTTAAGTTTCTCACAGAAAAAGTAATATTATGACTGTTTAATTATTATATTAAATAAATGAATAGTATTATTATTAACTAAATTATTGTGACAGGAAATTAAAGAATATTTACTATTCTAATTTTTATCGTATTGAATTTATCGCATTTAAAGCAAATGAGTAGTTTATCTAAAATAAATACAATGATTTAGCCATTTTAATCTAATAATGTTATTGCAGTTTGTGTATTTATCATACAAAGAGAGCTCTATTTCGTGACGCTTTACATAAACATTTTCGTAATCCTGCAGTCCTCCAAAATATGTTGATACTGTCTGCCGTTTTTCTCGATATCTCCTGATTCAATTATATTATTATGTACATTCGTGAGTAATCAATTAGAATCGTCTGCAAAAAATCAAAATTTTCCTAATGTCCTAATTATACCGTTCATCATTTCAGCAATATCTAAGGCTTATCAAGCGCGTGTAGACGATTCACTCATTTTTGACCTTTCAATGTTTGTTATAATATTATGTTTATTCTATGACACTTTGTACAAATACCACCCATACGCGGTTTAACGGTTACCACAAAACCTGATAATTATTATTGGTTGAATAGTGAAATAAAAACGTGTAATAAAATGACTATAATATATAATATTTTATTGAGTAGTTTTTTGTTTAATCATGATACCAGCTATAGCATATAATGAGTTTTCTAACGTAAATTATCGTGTAGTTTACACTGTGATTAATCTATGAAAAAAGTAAATAATATTTTAACGACTATTTGTTTAAAAAGTGTAGTTGTTTAAACCTATGACGTATACTTGTATTCAGTGGTAATGTACAATTTTTAAATGTGAAAAAGTCAACAACGGACTATTATTTTTTATTATCGTTTTTATTTATCGATTTAAAAATATAGTTTTTGTTTAATGTTTTTGTTTAACGTTATTAAAAACGTTGTTTTTCTATATCATTGCTAGATAAAGTTTTTAATAGTCTTAAAAAAAAAAAAAAAACTATTTTAATATGTAGGTACTAAAAGTTAAAATTAATTATTCTTGATATTTAAATTTGTATGAAAATTAAAAATTAAAGTTAATTCAAATTTTACAAGTATTTAAAATTTCATAAGTAAAGCCAAGCATTAGTTCTAGAGTAAAAAATAAAAATAAACCTCAACTCAGAAGTTTAACATACAGTTATTGTATTATAAAATACTTTTAAAAGCAAAAAGTTGCTATTTCGCGTTGACCTTTACTTAACAATTGATTATCCGGATTACCAATTTTTCGATAACAGAGTTATTATTTTTTTTTTTACTTTATTTCTCTATTTGGGTATAATTAATTTAATTTCCATTTTTTTTCAATATTTCTTCGGTATTTGGTGTCGTTTTACAGTTTTTTTCGTTTAGAAACGTTTTCCATCCCTGGAAAAAGTGTCAACATTTACGAGTACATGCATTACAGTATTTTAAATCAATAAATGACTTATTTAAGTGTTTTATGTATCTATAAAATATATAATTTACTCATAAAAACATCAAACTTCTCCAAAAACCTAAACTATACCGTGCTCTTAGTAATGAGCCTAAAGGTTAGACGTCTTTTTTGAAAAGATAAAAAAAAAATTGAAATTGGAGACATAATATTTCCAATGGGCGTTTCAATGTAATATTATAATTGGTACGCTCTTGAAAAAATTATTAAATTATTAAATAGCATAGTACGGCATAAAATATTTAAAAAGTAAATTTAACAATATACATACGTCGGTTCCACGAAGTTTTGCATGCAATCAGACTTGATAGTGAATTATTAATATTTGCCACAGTAGTAGGTAGGTGAGGTATGCGTAGACGGTTTATTAATTTTTCAAATTGATTTTTAACCTTTCAATGTTGGTGGTATAGTATATGCTTATTCTATGATACTTTGCACAAATACCACACATACGGTTACGATAAAACCTGATGATTATCGGTCGATAGTGAAATAAAAATTTTCTTCTGAAAATACTTATGTAAAACGGCATTAAGACTCTTATTATTATAATGCTCGGTTTTAATCATGGTACCTACATCAAATATTGAATGCTCTAACGTAAATTATTGTGTAGTATAAATAATGAATGCTCTATGAAAAATGTAAATAATATTTTATCGACTGTTTGTTTAAAAACTGGGTTTGCTCATATTTATATTTATACATGCATTCCGCTCTAATATGAAATTTGAAAATGACAACCATTCTACAACGATAAACGGTCCAACCCATTTTACTGGTCTATTTTTCATCTATATATTTATTCTACAAATATATTATTTCCTAATCATTTTCTGGGTACAATATCAAATACATTATTCACTCAGAGAAACGTCAAACTTCTCCAAAAATCCAAACTACACCGTCCTCTTAGCAACAAGCCTAAAAGTTAGACGTCATTGTTGAAAAAATAAAAAAATTGAAATTATTGGACACATAATATTTTCAATGGGCGTTCCGATGTAATATAATAATTTGTTATGCTCTTGACAAAATGATTAAATTATTAAATAGCATAGTACGACATAAAGTATTTAAAAAGTAAATTTAACAATATACATAGGTTCGACGAATTTTGGCGTGCAATCAGACTTGATAGTGAATTATTAATATTTGCCACAGTAGTATAGGTTGGTGAGGTATGCGTAGACGGTTTATTAATTTTTCAAATTGATTTTTAACCTTTCAATGTTTGTGGTATAGTGTGCTTATTCTATGTATACTTTGCACAAATACCACACATACGGTTACGATCAAACTGATGATTATCGGTCGATAGTGAAATAAAAATTTTCATCTGAAAATACGTATGTAAAACGGCATCAGACTCTTATTATTATAATGCTCGGTTTTAATCATGGTACGTACATCAAATATTGAATGCTCTAACGTAAATTATTGTGTAGTATAAATAATGAATGCTCTATGAAAAATGTAAATAATATTTTATCGAATGTTTGTTTAAAAACTGCGTTTGTTCATATTTATATTTATACATGCATTCCGATCTAATATGAAATTTGAAAATGACAACCATTCTACAACGATAAACGGTCCAACTCATTTTACTGGTCTATTTTTCATCTATATATTTATTCTACAAATATATTATTTCCTAATCATTTTCTGTGTACAATATCAAATAGATTATTCACTCAGAGAAACGTCTAATTTCTCCAAAAATCCAAACTATACCGTCCTCTTAGCAACAAGCCTAAAATTCGGACGTCTTTTTTGAAAATATAAATATTTTAATTTGGACACATATTTTCAATGGGCAGCTCTATAATTTTAGGTATAGTTTGTACGCCCTTCACATAATTATTGAACTCTTAAACGGCCTGCGACATCATTCGAGTGTTAATATAATACGTATATCATGAGCAGTGTCGCAACTAAGATTTTTAAGGCCCCGGACACAATCAATTTATGGGGCTCTGATCGGAAAGGACTAAGGCTTACGTATCTAATATTTTTTCATAGGCCCATAACTAATAAGTAATAACCCATGACTTATGTGTCATAAGTTATATTGTTAAAGGTAATCACTGTAATTTTTTTATGATTTTTCAGTTATCGTAGAGTAAAATCACCTACTACAAAAATTATTGATGGTAATATTTTTGAGGGTTTGACATATCGCGTGTCTAGATTCGGAAAACATTGCGAAATGCATCGAAATCCCAACGTCACTCATTACTTATATGAACATGTAATATAAAATATCACAAAATTAATATTTCAAAAAATTAAAATCAAAACAGTTTTTTTAATAAATGATTTTTGCAAGTGATTTGCAAATTTTAAATTACAGAACAATTAATTAAAATTAGTGCTGGAAGATTAAGTATTAACTGAAAACCTACGTACAATTCATAAATATAGTTTTTACATTCCCTGCCGATATGAAGGAAAACATGTCACAAATAATACTTTATCACTAATCGGATAGTGAAACAAAACATTTAAAAAGGAAAATTTATGTTATCTAGGTATAATATTATAGCATTAAGCTTATAAATTATAATATATAATGCATGTGCAATCCGGAGAGCCCGCTCTGGTAATATAGTAACCAATAATAACCAATATGCACGATTTAATATCAACATCAACAGAGTTTGTTAAGATAAAATAATACTATAATCAAGCATAGTGTTTTTACAGTTTTTAGTATTATTTATTTGATTTAAATTTAAATAAGCCAATTTATTATTGAAGTAACAGAAGATGCATATTTTGAAAAATGTACTGATGGTAAACTAAAATCGTCAAACAATAAGAAAATTCCATTTTTAAACTTTTTTTACCTAATAACTCGACTGTATCAAAATATTCATTAAATAATATAACATTTGATTTAATAGGCATATACATTGACCCAATAATAATAATAGTAATATTAGACATTTTTATCATTACAAAATAATAGTTCGATATTATTAATTACAATTTCGATAAGCTTAGAATAAATATTATTACGAATAGCGATAAGTACACCACTGCCACCTCTAGATAATGAGCTTGATTCATTTGTTCTGCCATGTCTAAAAACGTTATGATTATAAAAACCTAATTGTGTTGACATAACGTTTTCTCTTAACCAAGTTTCTGTAAATATAAATATATATCGTATATTGGGCATGGAGCTTGAGTTTTTAAACACGACAGCTTATTATTTAAACTACTTTTTGTGTCTGTGTACGCGATAAGTAATTCAAACAATACTTCGATTTTCCACTTCAGTACCTATAGTTCGTGTCATGTTCTTTTTTCTTATATATGTAATTTAAATTTTATTTTTTGGGTCAAAATGGGTGAAAATGGCTCCTGATAAACTGTTACAACAGCAGTTGAAAAATATTTAAAATACAAACGCACAATTTGTTTTTATGCGAATTTAAAGTTCGAATAATGGCAAAATATAACAAATTTAAAAATGATTTTGTAGTTAAAAATGTATAAAATGTTCAACTTTTATATCTAAGGATTGAACATTTAAAACGAGGTTCCACACAAATAGGTTAGGTATTCTGTAACCGAAAAATCTAAAAAAAAAAATAGTTATTTAATAGTTATTTTATGTTAACCTAGCCTAAGCAAAAATAACGATTTTAGTTTGTTTTTTTTGTAATTGCATAATATTAATTCAATTTATCAGCTACCGTTTTAATAATAAGTAATAACAATGCAAATATAATATAAAATATCTTAGGCTGACAAACCGTCTCCGCTCAGAATTGTTTTTCGTATACAATGATATTATATCATTGAATTAAAATTTAATACGATACATTACAGTGAGCCACTTGTAACCTACTGTACAACAGAGCGACATTCACTTAGCCACCTTTTTAAAATTGATTTTTAACTTTCCGATGTTTGTCATAACTCATAATATATTTATTCTATGATACTCTGTTCAAATACCACCCGTAGGTATATTGGTTATCTTACCTAAATATTCCACAGGAATTTTGTTCAAAAATAACTTATGATACCCATAAATGATATTGACATAGTTTGTTAACATCTGAAAACAATTAAAACACTATCTATATCAGAAATAATATTAAAAAAATATGCATGAAACCTGATAATATTATTGGTTAAATAGTGAAATAAAAACGTGTAGTAAATTTAATATAAAAACTCATTTTTTTTCATCAATAATGCAGCTATTTAAAATCTGAATTTTGAATTTACAAGTATACTTAGATACTTCTACCAATTTTCAAGATGTTTTTGTACTAGGTACTTAAATAGGTACATATTTCCTTTTTATCCAATTAAAAGATCCCTTTCCTAACGTAAATTATTTAACAGGTCTATTTTCTGAAAATGTTGACGCGTCAAAGCAAACAAACCTTAGTACAAACATTTTAATAACTATAAGGGACTAATATTAGACGTTACAGAATCAAAATTCGTAAGAGTGGTTTCTTAGTTATTAAAAAGTTTGTACTAAGGATAATAGTCGTTAAAAATGGCTTTACAAAAATATAAAATACTTTATTATAGTCGGGCCATTTTTATAAATGTTTTCTATCGACAGATTAATATTAATGTCTATACAACTTTCAAATCACCATATCTTATAAACCCATTACCATTACCATGGACCTTTTATAGTTTTATCCTGAGAACACAAAGTTAAATAGCTTAAAAACTACTCGTCTTAATTTTGATTTGACGTCGACATTTTCAGAAAATTTAACCACTGAGTAATTTACAGTTGAAATTGTGGCTTCTCATTTGAAAAACAAAAGTTTGTATCCCCACCGGACACTACTCAAATAGTACAACAAATCTTAAGAATTTGAAATGATTGTACCTATTCAAGTAAATTTAAAAATTCCAAAAATTAGATTTTATATACCTAACTGTATCTATTATTGAAAACAAGTATGCTTGGTGAATCACTCTGTATATTATATTGACATGAGGTTACTGTAAACGTCTGAAAACAACTAAACACTCTATTTCGAGAAAAAATTTAAAAAATACGCGTAAAACTTGACAATTTTATTGATTGTTTAGTGAAATATAAAAACGTGTTATGAATTATACACTTGAAAACGGCATTACGACTTGACTTATTAAAATGCAGTTTTTGGTTTGATCGTGATAGGTACTTATAGTGAATAATTATCAAGTGTTCTAGCGTGAATTGTGTAGTTTAAACAATAATTATTACTTTACGAAAAATGTAAATAATGTTTTACACACTATTTGTTTTAAGGACTGTGTTTATTCATATCCATATTTATAGCTGCATTCTGCAGTTCTGTAAAATTTGAAAACGTGAAAAGTCCTACAACAATGAACTGTCCAAACCCATTTAGACGGGTCTATTTTTTTTTTTATCCATCGACTGTACAAAAATATTAATTGATTCTGTGAATAGCATAATTTTTAGCACAGTATAAAATTTATAAATTACTGATAGAAACGCCAAACTTCTCCAAAAAACCTAACTACCTATAAACCGTCCCCTCAGCAACAAAAATCTTAAAGTTGGCCAGTTTTAAAAAAAAAAATACATAATGAAAAGTTATTCACTTAGTCGTTTGACACAGTTACTGATTACTGTAAACATCTCAAAACAACTAAACAATATAGGTATGTAAATAACAAAATAAAAAAATATGAATAAACCCTGATAATATTATTTGTTGAATATCGAAATAAAAAGGTGTTATAAACCGGCGTACCTACGTATACATGCGTTAAAACGGCATTACGACTTGACTTGTAATAATTTATAATGCAGTTTTCGATTTAATCACGGTACCTACCTACCTACTTCGAGTAAATTATTGAGTGTTTTTAACATGAATTGAATATAGGTAGTTTAAATAATTATTACTCAATGAAAAATTATGTAAATAATATTTTACCGTTTGTTTAAATTTATAGGTACTTACACTCCGCAGTAATGTGAAATTTGAAAATGTGAAATAGCGTCAAAATGTACGCGTACATAATACTGTTATAAAGGTATATAATATGATGCTTCACCAAGCATGATCACCTCCTTTGTTTTTCGTCAATAACGCAGTTATTGAAAATCTGATTTTTCAATTCACAAATATATGTCCAAAGGCAATATTTGTAAAATATTATAATTTTTTTTTGCCCTATATGAAGATACAAAGTTCCTTTTTTCCAATGAAAAGCCCCGTTTTCTACTGTACATTATTTAACAGATAATGTTTCTGAAAATGTTTGACGCATCAAAATCAAACTTGGGGTATTTAACTTTGTGCACTAAGGATAATAGGTCCATGTGGGTTTGGGCAAAATTGGATCTATTATGACCCTAGTAAGTAATTATTAATTAATATTAATCGATTGTATTTTAATATTTCGTAAAAATGGTCCAAGTATAATAAATACTAGTTCGACATTTCCAATATTAACATAATATTCTATTTAATATATTTTTTGAAACCATTTCTTAGAACTGTTATAATTATTATCCTTGGTTTAAACATTTTAATAAATCTGACTGATCGTCCTGCTTTTGAATTAGGTTCATAAACTGTTCTCTTATATGAACAAAAGGAATTCGTATCGTCACCGGACACCATAGTTAAGTGTAGATATAAGTATGTAGAACGACAACTCTGAAACATTTAAAAATAATATTATGGTCTTGAAGTAAAAAAATAAAAAATGTAAAAATTCAAAAGCCATAATTCGAATATGATTAAATGCTTGCATGTGAATCGCTCTGTATATTAGTATAATGCACCTTCTAAATTATTTGCTCATTGCTGTATTCGATGTCCGTATATTATACGTCGTATTGATTACGGTCGCTTCCGCTTTCTTGTTAATTGTTAGAATATTGTTGTTCACGACTTGTTAATATTATGGAATATTCTACTTAATACGAACTTATCAACACTTGCAAAATAATATGACGTGCAGAATAGTATAATAATATCATAAACTATCCGTTTGCATCGTGCAGACGTATCCCTGTCTTGCATCTATTATGCTCTGCTCATAATATTATAAGCAAACGTTTTTGAACCACTGAGTAAATTAAATAAAAAAAAAAAAAACCGTTAAAAAATAACCATTAAGGTTTAAAAAACGATATCACAGCCGGTATAAGTCAAGTAAAATAAAAGATTTAACTAAAAAACCGGTAGACCACGTCGTAGCTGGTATTGTATTTGGACATTTCTTACATTATTTTCCGATTTCCTAAAAATGTATTTATTCTGCATTATTCCAGAAGTTGAGCTATATTTTGTGAATCGACGATCGTTGTATACCATACAAATTATTTAATTATAATATTATACAGTTGTGATTTTGAAAAAAATGATTTTAACATTTTAACGAGGTACAATATTTTAAAAGAGATATACCTACCAAAATTTAAAATAGGTAATGTATTGTTTGAATACCTAATTATAACACAGAATTTAAAAAGGTTGTTTTTTCACTTTTAAATTTAAATAAAATACCATGAACAATATCAATATACTTACAACATTTAAATAAGTTAAAAATCTATATATTGCAGGTAAGTGTATATATATATATATAGTGTAAAGGTGCTATCGGAATCCGGTGAAACATTTATCGAGATGTGAGTTATACAGTGGTATACAATTATATCATGCGAGGTTACACATGGTTCAATGATATACAATTATTATTACTATTTTATACAGGTTGAATAATAATAATAATAAAAAAAAACCTGATTAGTGAGAGTTGCTCTGCTGTACAGTAGGTTACAAGTGGGTTACTGTGGAATTGATTGTATCAAATTTGAATTCAATGATATCATACCATTGTATACGAAAAACGATTCTGAGCGGAGACGGTTTGTCAGTCTGAATATTTTTTATTGTTATTATTAATTATTATAGCCCGTAATAGTTGAATTAATATTATAAATTACAAAAAAAAATAACTAAAAATCTTTATTTTTATTTTCATTCATTTTTATGGTGATAAACGAATAGTTAGAAATTAAAATCTCGATTTTAGCGGTCTTTCGTCATTTGTCGGTGGTTTTTCACGTGGCATCAAATAACTATTGAGAAAATCGAAAAATGACCTCTTTAAAGTACCATTTTGATCCAATTTTCTAATATATAAGATACTATATGTTGAAATCAAAGCACGCCTTCTGGTAGAAATGTTGTTTACAGGATAAATAAAATAATAAAATAAACACCATTGTGAAACAATAAGTTAATAGTTATTAAAACAAAATACTTATTCGTTGATATTAATAAACTTTTAAAAAATTAATTTGATATTTAAGAATATAAATTTACTACGAATTGTAACTGTGCATAATTTAAAAATAAAATTATTTATAGTCATCTAGTCGCTATAGGTTTACGTCAGTATAGGTAAATCGGGAGCACGATTTTAAGATTTAAATATTGATTTACGCTAAAATAATTGATCGTTGTTGGTATATTACGTGGATTTTAAAATATCTTTTGACATTATTAAGTTATATTTTTCAAATTTTTCTAATAATATACAATTTATAGTCTTAGACCTGCGTTCGAATTCCGATAACTTAAGGTACTGCAGGGTTCCATACGCTGTATATACCTATGTCATGGTATGAATATACGGTATAATATTTAATACCGGTACGATACCGAATAATTATAAAAAAAAAAAAAAAACACTATACCGTATTTTAATTATTTCTCTAATATTACATTTCCAATGCGGTTTAAATGCAACATTATTTTGCAGGTGTTTTAATTTAATTTTATTGACATATTTTTTTTAACGAAAACACTGCAACCGTACTCGTCACTAAAATCAGTATTTAATCACATAACATTAACATTGTAAGATTTCGAATTGAGTATATATTACATCGAATTAGTGAAATCTCTTTGAATCAAAGAAATAATAACCATTATAATATGTAACAAATATGATACTATTATATAGCTAAAATTCTAATAGTAGTAGGTACCTGTTATCTATTAAATTTTTCCAAAATCAATTTTTTCTTTCTAATTTTAGATTTTGATCGGAGCGACGAATGTATTGATTTTACAATGATGTGAATTTAATTCAACTTACTGGCTACCGTATTCATAATAACATAATAACTAAGTATAATCTTAGTAAGTAAATCTCTTGACTCACTTGTAACCTACTGTACAGCAGAACGTTACCCACTTACCTGCTTTTTTATCATTTATATTTGTATACACTAGCCATACCTACAGGCTCAATTTAAAGATTAGTCGCTCAAAAATGTTTTGAACTTTATTAGAGGAATTAGTTCGGCGTAATAAGACTCGTTTCGAAAATATTTTATGTTTCTGAAAATATTTTTTTTCACATAATGTAGGTTAAAGCTCGAAGTCATTACTGAACATAATTTTTGATACTACATTTTTTATTAATTATTTTTAACTTTACAAATTTTAAGTTTCTTACATTTTTGAATGACAACAAATACATGCGTATTTTAATTTCATGCAGAATATTTTTCCCGAGAATTTCGAACGAGTAGTAAATTAATTAAATGGGTATTTAAAATGTTGATGAACGGAGCATGGTTTTTGCAAAAAGATCGTAATGCTCCGAAAAATGTTCTTCTTAGGTTGATGAATTAAAAAATACATGTTGAAATTCAAAACAGAAAAAAACGCAAGAAATAATATATTTTTTTATTATTATTTTGTAAGATTAAATATTTTACTAAATTTCTTGTACCGTTATTATTTCTGAAGTTTTTTATTTTTTAATGACAGCATAGGTATAATATTATATTTAAATTCATATTCCTGAGCAGAATATTTTTCAGAATAGGTACTTTGATGCACAAAAAAGTTTATGAGAAAAAAATCATCATTACAGAAAGACAATGGGCATTAGGTAGGCAAAAACAATTATGTATATTAAATTACAATTTATGCATTTTTAAGTACTAAAAAAAACATAGATGAAATAATTAAGATATGGTAATTGTATGTAAATAATATACTAGGTACAGAAATTGAAAAAGATATCCAACTGTTTAAGTTGTAAGTTGTACTTACCAAAGTACATATTAGTTAGCAATTGTCTTTGATAAAAATATTAAATTGCAATTTATGCAAACGTCGCAGGCCGTTTCTCAACAACGTCAATTAGTCCTATTGTTATTACTTATCATGTAGGTACCTGTTACAATAGTTATTTATTTTTAGTTATACCTAGTTGTAAGTGCGAGCAAAAAAAATACATCGAAAATATTAAATCGATAATAATGCTGAAATCATTCGAAACGGTCGTTCTTTGCGTACCTACCCACCATACAATAAATGCATATCATCATAATACGATATAAACAGCTATAGTGTAGACGATTAGTGGTTTTCAATCTTTTTTTACGACGACACGCCAATATTTAGATCCATAAAAATGGCAGCACACCTAAAATAATTAATGGATTTTGTACCTATATAATAATATGTAAATGAAGGATGAGACTATCCTCGCAATTGTTTTTCTTAACTGTGGTTTTTACCATCACGTCGGTTATAATAATGTAATACATAAATTATACGTTGGCGACACACCTGTTGAGAACCACTGGTAAGTAAAGATATTGAATAATATAGGAATAAACTATGTTTGATTATTAATGGAATTTTTATTAATTGGATTTAGTGAATAAATCGGATTTGTTTAAACGATAAATTTGTACAATAATTATACAGTTCAGTACCTATACAACCTATCATTTTTAGATGGTAATAATATTATTTTATTTAAAATGTCGTTAAGTGACATAGAAAAAGCATTGCAATTGATTTATATGATAAGTACGAAAAATACTTAAATAAAATAGAAAGTTTCGAAGAATAATATAATTGTTTGTTTTGAAATGTACACTAAGACACAGGAACTCATTTAAAATTTTATTTACCTAAACAATCAATTTGGAAGACTAATTAACTTTTGGAAATCCTAATATTTTTGTGGTATATAAAATATTTTTATTTTGCCTGTGGTTAACTACAGCTTCTTTTGAAAGAAATCTTAGCAAATCAAAACTAATGGAATCTTACCTAAGATCGTCATTAAATCAAGTTAGACTTAACCATTAATTGTCAATCATTTCAAAAGAAAATAACATCGTCAGAAGTTTAGACTACGATAATATAACAAACGATTTTTCTACTAAAAAATCTAGAAAGATTAACAATTCAATGAGGTAACGAGTTATTTTATTAGGCATTAAGTATAGTGCGTATTATAATATGTATACTCTCATGGGGTGGCTCCAGAGACATGGCTGGGGGGGGGGGGCTTAATCATAATTTTCAGAACATTTTTGATATTATAATATATGATTTTAACAGAATACAATTTTGTAGAAATACAGACTTAAGAGGGGCCGTGATTCTAAAATTTTTTTTTTTTTATTGACGAATCAATTTTTTTCCTTGTTAAAAGGAAGTGTTTAAGTAATTAAACATTAATTGTATAAATTAAACCATTAGTACAATGTAAACATATTTTAGTTATACTATAATATAAGATAGTTAAGTCGGTGGTAAAAATTATGAATGAATTAAATATTAAAATTTAACGAATTTCGTATTCTGTGTCTGATAAAAGGGCGCCGATTTCATAATTTCCCAGGATTAAAAAAATGTTAGACTCGGCACTGATTGTAGGTACCTACTTATAACTCGAGTATTATTATAATATGGACTATAACAGCAGTATATACAGAGTGTAACAGGAAGGCCTGACAGATGAAATAACTTTTGTTCACATCAGTAGAAAAATTTTTTTTCACATATAATTTATAATCACTTGCGCGTATAAATAAATATTTTTATTTTTTAAAACTGTAAATAAAAAAATTTAAATTTGGTTTAAATCAGTTTGGAAAATTCAAAATAGCCTATTTTTGAACTTGATTATAAGAAAAATTTTGATTGTAAACACATTTATAGGTAGTTTATGTTTTAGAATTTTTTTTAAAATATCAGCATTTTTTTGATTAAATTAATTTGGAACGTAATAACTTTTTTCAAAATATTATTCTTGGGAATTCGTTGACACGAGTATGCTTAATACTTAAATTATTTATTTATCATATAATTTTAACAATTTTTGTTACATGTTTAAGGAGCATAATTTATTTTCTCAGGTCTTACATATTGTACAGCTGTATAATGTGTAATAATGTTAATGTTAAATACTTGGTGTCATTCGAATGTAAAAACGAATACATTTTAAAAGTATTCAAAAAGCTTTAAAAGTAAATTTTTGTACATTAAAATGTTTTTACGTTTGTCTCAAATGTGTAAAAAAAATAATTAATAAATATTTAAATTAAATACCTAATTTAATAAACACAATATTCTTTAATATTGGTTCAAGAAATTCAGATATCCCCTACTCACCTATATTTTATTGTCGAGTTGAACTTCAGCAAGGTATATAGATATGGAATTTGGGTATTGTGTCATCTGCATGTTTAATGAAATCGTAAAAATTCTTAGAAGCGTTATAAAATACTATTTTAAGATGCATTTTTAAAATTATTGTATACAAAACAAAAATTTCGTATGATAATATAAAAATCGTTGAAATACGATGGTAAAAAAAAGGATTTAGTATTCTGGAATAAATTACAAAATAAATGTATTTCGAAAGTATTTAAATACTCGTGTTTGAGTACTTAACAAGATTGCGGCGTATAATTTATAGGTACTATATAGGCTTTTGAATTTGAAATATTGCACTTAACATTATTCACTTGAAATTTTTCAATGGAAATATTTCAATAAAATTATAAAAATGTATTTTTTTCTTCTTTTAACTGTGTTCGATTATATAGATAATAATAAATAATATATTGATTACACACAAGTCACATTGATAATTAATGACGTATCAGGCATCAATCAATTTTTACGAATTAATATAATGTATTAATGATTATAAATTGAGTACCTATGTAACTGTATAACCGTATAAGTATAAAATATGGTTTATTGGTATTAATTGTGTTATAATTTATAAATCGTATTATCAGAAAAACTAAAATCTTAGGTGATTAAAAATCAACAATCTTATACAATAAAGTAGTACAGTTATATACTGATATAACATATATTATTATAATATGATACTTATAACTTATTTATAGATTTATAAACTTATAAAGTTATAACATTTTGCACTACTATAATTTATAAATTATAATATTGTAAAAAAAATTATATAGTAGACAATAATCATGAAACAATTTACAATATAAAGTACGTATCTACCTAAACTAATAAGTAAAAAAAATAAAAACATCAAACACTTTTTACAAGAGTTTTAACAAATATGTTGTGGTGTTGAGTTATAGCTTATGAGTTGGTAACTTGAGAGTTAAAAGGGTATGTTTAAATTAGTTAAATTATAGATATTTTGTTAAACAAATTGTACATTATATATGTTACATATTTTCTTTGTACATACGACATACCAACTTTTAAAAATGATCACTTGCAAGTCGATGACTTTACATTTATTTAGATATAATAAACTTTTTTTTTTCTAGTTACGAAATATTTTAAGAAAAACAATTTCACGAAATTCAAAAAAACCCTAATAATGTATACCTATTACAATATACATTTTTTTTTCTTAAAATATTTCGTTACTATGAAAAAAAAAGTTTTGTATATTATCTAAATAAACGTTAAGTCATCGACTTGCAAGAGAACATTTATAAAGTTGGTATATCGTATGAAACAAAGAAAATACATAACATATTTAGGTACTTAATATATAATGTAGAACTGTTTAACAGATCTAAACATACCCTTTTGACTCTCAAGTTACTCAACACCATAACATATTTATTAAAACTCTTTTAAAAAAGTGTTTGATGTTTTACATTTTTTTAGTCATAAATTTATATACACATTTGTATAATTTAATATACACACATTAATGAAAATTAATACGGAACCTAAAATTATTGGGAACGACGTAAAAAACGGGACAAAAAGCGTCTTGAAAAAAGTTCGCCAGAACAATTGCAGGACACAAATCTATACAAGATAAAGGACAATCCTGTATAAAACAGGACGTGTGGTCACCCTGTATTGTGTATACCGAGTGTATATTATATAATATTATTATTATTCGAAGGATTCAAAAACAAAAACACTCGTTTAAAATAGTATAATATAAAACAGTGTTTGAAATCGACTTCTGAAATAATAATTATTGTAGTGGAACGTTTTACTATTCTGCTGAAAATGTAGCCGAATCATCAATAACATATTATTATTATTATTATTATTATTACGCTGTAGCTGATATTATATTTTAACGGTCGCGAGAATAAACCGCATAGGCATAATGTGCGTGCGATATATATATATATATATATTATAAAAGTAATAAAAACAGTTTGAGTGGCCTGTTTTGTTGGTCAATGACGACTCACATAGTGAGGTCATGTATGTTACATGCACGTGGGGACTAAAAAACGGATTACGATAAAACATATAAAATATTAAGCAACTGCGACGCTTGCCGCGTGGTCCTTTGTTATACATTTTTCTGAAATATTATATCGCGCGTTATATGTATAGGTATTATTGTCCGCGGAACCGCCAAAAATTAAAAAGGTCCGACTGCTTTTTTTTTTTTTTATAAATTAAATTTATTGCCTTAACCTCACACAATCAAATTAAAACTAAAAATAATATATTTATGTACCTAATATATGAATTTATAGTTAGTTTTTTTTTTTTGTTGTTGTTGTTTTGTAATGACTGGCGACTGTATAGGTAGTGTGTTTTATGCTAATAGTCATTGTTTCACGATATTTGTATAGGTTCTTAAGTACCTACCTATACCGATCTATAAAAAACCACAGACGGTCGGCAAAGAATCATATAATATATAATATTATTGTGTATTTACGTGATACCACCACCTAGAGGTATACCGTCTTCTTATCTATATTAAAAAGCAAACAAACAGAGCTGTCTGTACACATTATTGTAATAGCTCTTCACGAAATCACAACATATTTACACACATGTATTCACGTGTACCTATACCTATCTACCGATATAATAAAGCGGTATAGGTACTTGTGCACTTACCGCAATATTATAATAATATATTGTTATAAAACAACACACGCTTTGTATTGATATTTAGGTACTTATAATCTCTATGAACGAAAATAAGTTCTGATTAAAATATACAAACGTTAATGATGAAAAATACGACCACGAATAATTATTGAATTAAATATGTTAAATGGGCGATGTTATACTTATCGGCAGTCTCGCAGTGCCTCTACCTAGCTCGTTTGAATTGATTTTTCTTTTATCTGACCATGCCTACTGCTCTCAGCCACAACATAGCGTATTTTAGACGTTCGAATATTGTAGACGATTATTATAGACTCAAAGTGCAACGCTCTATAGAAACGCGTATGTGCTACCTAGATGTAGGAAGGTAGGTAGGTATGTGTACCACATTATTAGTGCCTGATAAATACTGAAATTAAGTAGGTTAAATGAAAATGCGTTTCGTCGAAAGTCGGGCCATAATAGTTGCAGAGGTCGATGCCTTTTAATTCCAAGTGCGATTATGCTCGATACCTACTGAAAAGTTACTCACAAAGTAAAAAAAAAAAAACGGGCAAGTTGGTACTGCTCTGCTCTGCATTAGTTGGTGTCGGGTGTGTCACGTAAATTAAATTTTAAATACCTACCTATACATAATAAATTTAGCATTTACGTTGATAAGAATTTAAAAAAAAAAAAAACAAAAACAAAATTATAAAAAAACGCTACCATCCATATACTTAAATTTTAATTTAATGACATAAAATCATTACACTGGAACGAAAACGATTCTGATGGGAGACTGTCGATCAGCCTAAGTATATTTTATGATAATAATATTATCGCCATTAAAGTAATTTATTTATTTTGCTATTACATAGACATTTCGTTTAATAATACAGTAGATTCAATTAGTTTTTGCCAAAAAAATCTAATTTTAAAATGTCAATGTGTGTACAATGTAATAACATACTTTAAAAGTATTAATTAACCACGAATCATGTTAAAATGATGATTGATAAATTACAACTAAATAACTAAAATCGTTATTCTTCGTTTGAATATATTATGATCTCGTCAGAATTTGAACTTAAAATGGGTATCTGTAAAAAAAAAAACTCTGTTTATACATTTTTCAGGTTTTTTGATTACAATATGATCTACTTATGAGGATTTAAATTTTCAACCCTTCGCTATAAATATTGAACATTTTATACATTTTTAACTACAAAATAATTTGAAATTGTCGAGATTTTGATGAATATTGTTAAAATTTGAACTTTAAATGCTTATAAATCAAAATCGTGCATAATATTATGTATCTTTTATAGTTTTGAATTCCTATTGTAATAACATATGATGAACCTTGTACAACAATTTTAAGCTTTTTTTTTTACCAAACGAGAAAAATTATATTGAAACTTATACAAAATAAAACTAAAAAAATGTATTATATATATAAAATTATAAAAAATAATATTTGGCGAGCTTTTCAAGTATCTACCGTTATTCATTTTCGAATTACAATCAAATAATAAAACCGTTATAATAATATGAGAAATCAGGCATATATTCAAATCGTAAAAATTTGAACTTCAAACGCTCATAAAAATTAATTTGACTCTCCAGTAAACTGTTTTGTTGTTATTGTCAATGGTAGAAAAACTTGCAATGAATCTTGAATACATTTTCAAGTCTTAGATATAAAAAGAAAATTTTTTCTTCAGACGCTAATAAAAGAAATCAATCACACTGCTCAGAAACGAAAAAAAAAAGTTACCATTTGAAAACATTATTTTGAAATGACACAGTTGCGCTTATAATATTATTAGCTATATATTTATATACTGTTATAGAATAATTTTAAAATTCTATACCCGCCTCGGTGATTCGTAAAAATAATTAATATTTAAATATTTAAATTATTAATATGCAATATTATAAGCGTCATTAAATTCAACAAATATTGTAATGAAATGTGCAAAAACAAATTATACATAAAAGCTATGTACTTTTGATCTAGGTACCTACCTACCTAAAAAATAAAAAATATAAAAAACCCTAGATGTTACTTAATATTAATAACTAATATTATATTGAAGCTGATGTCAAAAATATTATTTTTATAAACATATTACGAATAATTATAATTACTTAGGTGACAAGCGCCGTTTTGATATTATGACACTTAATCGATAGATATCAGAATTTTGGTTTAAACTTCGATGTAGAAAACTTTTTTCATTAGTCTCGTAATTTATTATTACCGAAAAATTCTAATATAATATTAAGTATATTAGCCTGCACGTAACAAATTAAAAAGTATACAATTTGATGTTTTAAACTATAATATCTGTTTGCTGTGAAGTCTTAAAATAAAAACAATTAATAAGTGCGTATTATTGAATTTTTAGTATCTTGAGTGAAAGAGATATCAATTTATTTTGTCGATCTAATATTTTCTGGTTGTCAGGAGATCCAATAAATTATTATAATATATAATTTAATGTTTTACAGATTGGAAATTGTCGTCTAGATTGAACTTTGAAGAGGCCAATTTTAAATGTTTCAATAATTTCCAATGAATATAATATACAGAAGACTGCAAGAAGACTGCAAACACAAAATTAGGTAATGTATTCGATAAAATTCAGTTATAATAAATTTGATGTTCGTTTGATTTGTTAAATTAATTCTAAAAATAATGACCTCTTTACACGCGTACTTTAACCTACACTGATTTTAAACACAAAAGTAAACGGAGAAATACGATCAATTGTTGCGATATAGGTACAGGATGCAACAGAGCGATACAAATAAAATTTTGAAATAGGTAAACGTGTGATAAAAATTGTGAAAATCGTACCTACTTCAAACTAATTTATTCCAAAAAATATTTATATTATTATAAAAAGTAGTAAACGCTTTTTTCCATCAAAATTAGATTTACAGATTGGCTATTTTGAATTTTCCCCCAAAAGATATAGGTAATAAAATTATTTATTTTTGGTATTAAAAAAAAAAAAAAAACAAAAAAATTTCACTTGTGCAAGTGTCTATAAATTATTGAAAAATATACATATACAAATTTAAATCCCTATTGAATATTGATTAACGAAAGTTATTTCAGTTATCTGGTCTTACATAGAAAAAAAAAAAATAGATGTGTTTGCTTTTTGGAGTCAAATATCGGGTTTATAATAAATAACAAAATTAAAACATTCAACTTTAAAGTTATTGATATTATGGGTACCTACATCGACATAATTAATTATTAAAAATGTTATTTTCAATATAAGTTTTAAAAACGTCAAATAATAATAATATAATATTATGTTATTTAACAAAAACTTGGACTCCTTTTGAAAATTACAAAATATGGTTTACAACCTTTTTATATTATACGATCAAGAAAAACGTAGATAACAGATAAAAACAAATTATAGCAACTTATAAGATGCTTTTCATATACTTACTTAAAATTATAATAATCTAAAAACTTAAAAGACATTTTTTTTATATGTGAGCCTCCGTACTAAATATGGCTTAATAATCTATATTATTGTTTGCGTTAGAATGTTGATTAGAATGAAAGTTATTTCAGTCGTCAGGTCTTTTTGTCTTACATTAAGATGTATATAAAAAAATAGGTGCGTAAGTCAAATCTCGAGTTTTTAAAATAAATA
This sequence comes from Acyrthosiphon pisum, assembly GCF_005508785.2. Classification (NCBI taxonomy): domain Eukaryota; kingdom Metazoa; phylum Arthropoda; class Insecta; order Hemiptera; family Aphididae; genus Acyrthosiphon; species Acyrthosiphon pisum. The sequence continues at coordinate 122,357,993 of NC_042493.1, forward strand.
ATAAAATTAAAACATTCAACTTTTATATTATTGATGTTATGTGTAGGTACCTACAACGAAATAATTAATTATTAAAAATGTTTTTTTCTATATAAGTTTTAAACACGTCAAATAATAATAATATATTGTGTTAATAACCAAAACTTGGACTCCTTTTGAGAATTAAAAAACATGATTTACAACGTTTTATTTTAATAAGATCAAGACGAATAAAATATAAAGTACCTAACCGTATTATTATAAACTTATAACGAAAGCGTTTTCCTTAAATAATGAAGCATTCAAAAATCCACACAACAAATCACGAACACTTTATTACCACATAAATATTAACGAAAAACGTTATTGTATTTATTTTTATATCAACGTTATTCTCTATAATAATATACTTACTGTAAGGATTTGCATAGACCTATAAATGAACTAATTGGATGTTATCCAACACCAACTATTCGTCTGAAGGACACGTGGAGTATAACTTTCTCGTGATGTCCTCTAATAGTTTCTATTTTCTAGACTAGTTTATTTTACATCGAGGATAACATTTTTGACCATTATAATTAATAGATAAAATTATATAATCGTCTCTAATCGGTAAAATGAACGATCGATGGTAATATTATATTTTAAACTTGAAATAATAAATTAACATATTACGGGATGTTGACGAAAAACGGAGAAATACAAACAATTGTATCGAACGTCGTGGGGTTAGATCCATAATGTCGAATCGTGTAAAATAATGTACCAAAATAAAAATTATTTTAAGTCAATGACTATGAGTTTTGTGTTATATATAGTAATGGTTAAAAAAAATATGAATAAAATTCGACGAACAAACGATTCCGAGCGGAGACTGTCTGTCAGTCGTTATATTTTCTATAAGGATATTTTTTCTATATTTATATTTTATGCTGCTATGAGTAATTTTTTACAATCAGAGTGATACGTAGCTGTAATATTCAATCCTTAGTAATAGAAATTAAATATTTTGCAAATGTAAGTGTACCTACGAAATAATTTGTTAACTTTCGTGAATTTGACGAATTTTGAAAACATTTAACTTATAGAAATAAATTGTGCTCATGCATTTTCGATATTTTTAAATTGCAATATACAATACTAATCATGAATCTTGTATTACATTTTTAAGCTTTTTCAAGAAGCATAACATTTATTCCCACCATTCAAAAATGAAATATAACAAATTCGAAATATTTAAATTCCCAGTGCCTACCTAATAACTTAAAATCTTAAAATTTTCAACCTGTTTTTTTGACTTTCAGAAAATACAACTCATGAGTTAGAACACGTTCAGGCCTTAGGTTTTAAAATTGAAAATTTTATGGAATTCAACTACAAAATAATTTACACAATATTTTCGTAGTTTTTACGAATTTTGTAAACATTTTTACTTTGAGCACCCACGAAAAAACCTGAGACTATATTATGTAATTTATATATTTGGTAATTAAATATAAAAATAATAAATGTATGAATTATAACTTATACTACGATTTCAAGCTTTGAGATGAAGTATAAACATTTTTTCAACACTTATAGAAAAAACTAAAAACATCGAACATTTCAAATATCTATAAAAAAAAAAGATAGATAAAATAGCTAAAAAAAAAGATGAAAATATTTTCAAAATGTTATAATTTGCAGAAAATGGTTGTGTAAATATATAAATATAATATGTAAATATATTGTGAAAATTTCAAGTATCTATGGTTAAATGTTTACTCGTTAATGAATTGAAATAAAAAAACAAATACATTTATTGGAAAATTGTGTCCCGTAAATACGTAAATATTTGTGTTATCCTGTTTGTTTTTTTATTTTTGGTGATTCTGTAAGAAAAATGTATGATGACTCTTGTATTATATTTTCAAGTCTTATCTATTGTAGTTCAAAATATTATGGATATTTTATTACAAAAAAAATGTACACATAAAATCGTGACTATGTATTATTGATATTTTTTAATTAAGTTTTGCGAGTAACCTTCTACTAAATTTTCAATATTTTTTACTAAAAACCAAAAAATTTAAGAGTCAGACATATATAAATCGATAAAAAAACGTTGATAATCACATAAAGAACAATATATTTTGAATATATTATATCAAGTCTAGAAAATGCTATTATAGTTAATATTTGGTAGAATTCCAATTCCATTTTAAAATTCAAGTCTCAACAGTTGTTTATCCTCTTCAAAATTACCTACACCAAAATCTATTTTGTCGACAAATGATTTTTCTAAAAAAAAATGTCAGTTTTCCTTTAGTCGTCCTAATTATTTTGAATAAACTGGACATTTTCAAATGGTAAATCAAAGTATCGATTAGATCCAATTCGCCACTATTCCAACGTCATCGAAGTTGAATATTGAAGCATTTTTACTGTTCCAAAAAGCGACGAAAGACGCATAAAAAAAGTCGCATTATAGCAGTGAACAAATACATTCATCGCTCCACTCAGAATTTAGAAGCTAGACAAGATATAGCAGTGCTTGGAAAGTTATTTAAAAAAATTAATTGGTTCGCGTTCACGTTCATATTGTTAAAGAGACACTTTCTCGTTACCCTGACTTAAAGAAAGGCACCTTTTTATAGTATCCTTTCCTCGTTCCTAAAAAAGAACATATTTCGTCCCTCAATAATTTTGAGATTGTATCAATATATGATATTTTGTAGTGATACATCCGATTTTAATTAGGTGGTTGTTTTGTTTTTCTAATGTTTAATTTGTTTATCTATACAAGTTGAAATCAATAAGACCGCCGTGAAATTAGCTATATTCAATATCAACCTACGATATTAGCGTATATAGGTTTAATTATATTATATAATTATATTTAAATACTAAATTTCTAAAAAAAAAATTTTAAAAACATTTGCTCTAAAAATTATTCAAATTCTCAATATTTATATGAATAAATGAACTAAAAAAGGAACATATTCGTTCATTTCCGTCTAAAAACTGAACGAAATTTCATAATGTTCCTTCACACGAGAAAAAAGAACTACGTCCCCGTTACGTTCCTGAAAATAAAACTAAATTATCTGAACGAGTTTCTATTTGAACGCGTTCCTTCCAAGCACTGGGTAAAGCAGTGGCTTGCAACTTGTGTGTAGCCAAAAAAATTGTTTATTTATATTAGACGTGTCATAAAAAGTATAAAATAATATTATATGCCATTATTAGGGCGTTAGGACCAATGCGTTACATAATACTTAATATAGGTCTATAGTTTTTAATTTTTCCAAAATCCATTAATTTAGTTTTAAGCATGTCACGCCATTTTTATGAATCTTAATTAGGATGTGGTCATATAAAATGGTTGAGAAGCATTGGGGTAAAGAGTTAAGAGTCAAACGTCAAAATTTTATTTTTAAGAATCATTTTGAGTGGGAAACGACCACTCAAATTATTTAATTCATACTTAAAAAAGGTGGGTGAGAGGATCTCGCTCTGCTGTACATTAGGTTACAAGTGGGTCACTGTATAATTGATGGTATTAAATTTGAATTCAACGATATACTATCATTATAGTATACGAAAAACGATTCTGAGCGGTGACGGTTTGTCAGTGTGGATATTTCATATTACATTAATATTTTTTTTTTTTTTAATTATTAATACGGTAGCCGGCAAGTTGAAATATTATTATACAATTACACCAAAATAACTAAAATAGTTATTCATGGTTTTTTAATTTGTAATTTCGTCCAAATCTGAACTTAAAATAACTATAAGAAAAAACGGGGTTTTTATATTTTTGATATATTTTGGTTACAGAATAACCTGCTTACGTGGAACCTTGTTGTACGTTTTCAATCCTTAGCTATAAAAGTTGAACATTTAAAAAAAATTTTAAATACAAAATCATTTAAATTTTTAAATTTGATAAATGTTGTTTAAATTTGAACTTAAAATTAAAAATTGTGCACATTTAATTTTAGTAATTTTCAACTGATATTTAAGCCTTGTATTAAATTTTTATGCTTTTTGGCCCAACAAATACAATTTTATTGATATTTATAGATAATAAGAATATATAGAAAACGAGAATATAAACATACAGTGAAATTTTCATATATTTAGTACCTATACATATACAGTTATTCGTTTTTGAATTACAACAAAATAAGAATATCGCTAGGTACATGAGAAGTCGCGTGAATATCCAATGTTGTAAAATTTTGAACTTCAAACGCTCATAAAAATTTAATTTGACTTTCTTGTGGACGTTTTTTTGTTGATGAAAGTATATTAACTTATGAGGAATCTTGTATTGCATTTTAAAATCTTAGATTTAAAAAGAAAAAAACTTTTAGGAATTTCTAACTCAAAACAATTTGCATATTTTCGTGATTTTTACATATTTTTAATATTTTTCAACTTCTAATGACCCAATAATATATTAGGAGCCTTCTATTAAATTTTCACGATTTTTTACCAAACAAATAACATTTTATTGTTATTAATAGAAAAAAAAAAACTGAAAGAATTGAAAACTGACAATGGCCGTAAACAGCTTAAAAATAGTCAAAATATTTTTAAAATTGTATGGTATCTAGAAAATTTAAATTTAAACATTCAGTGAAATTTTCATGTATTTACGGTCATTTGTTTTAGAATTACAAAATCGATTTTGTAGAAAATCTAATCACTTTTAATGTCCTAAAGTGTGAAGACAAACACAAAAAAAAATTTAAAAAATAAATAAATAAAAAAAGGTGGACAAGTAGGTCACTGCAATGGATGGTGTTAATTTGCATTCAATGATCACATATAATATCATTGTATAAGAAAAACGATTCTGAGCGAAGATGGCCAGTCAGTCAGCCTTCATATTACTAATTATTTTAATTGATAATATTATTGTGAATAAAGTAATTTATATATTTACGTATACTATTAACGTGGAATCTTGTTTTAAATTTTCAATCTTTAGATATAAAAGTTGACCCCTCAAAGTACTAACTAGATTCACTTTCCTATCAGAAAAGATACCGTTAAAGAAAATCTAAGCATTTTTACTGTCCAAAAGTAGGCGACAGACACACAAAAAAAAACACACACACATTATTGTAAAATCAGTACATTCATCGCTCCGTTCAGAATCCAAAACTGAAAACAGATTTTCCACATTAAAAGGAGAGAAATACTTATTTTATCTGTATAACATATAATCGTTTTTATTTGTTTGATATCGCACGCACAGCTGAGTTCTCTACTTTTGATGTAGAAAATTTGCTTTCTAATCCAAAACTATGAATACAATGCAAATGCTCAATATACTCATCGACGATGATAAGTGTATTTTATTATTATATAATATATATTTCCAATTTTAAGGTGGTTCTAGTCGGTCAAAAAAATAACCGTTTTTAGACCCTCTGCTCTGACAAGATTGTGAGATTTTAGATGGTCCGATTTTAGTGCTGTAAAAATAATAACATTTCTTAACATCTCCTCTAGAGAACGGTCGGAGCTTTTTTTTAAAGTTTGAACTTTTAACAATATTATAATATTATTCAGTTATTATTTCAGTTTTTACAACATTTTTGTTCAACCATATGTCTTGAAGAAATTAACATTTCCAAAAAAATTCTTCGACCGTTCTTTAAATGACGTGTTAATAGTTGTTAGGATTGTTACAGAATCGAAATCGGACCAACCTAAGTCTCACAATTTTGTCAGAGCCGAGGTATATTTTACTCGAAAATTAACCGTATAGTTTTTTTCCAATTTAATATATTGACATGTTTCTACGAGTGCGAGAACGCTGGTTCTTAGAATGTGTATGCTGGTCACTACGCGTTGACATACACTTCGGTATGTGCCCACACACACCAATGTACATTTACACTCACACGCATTGACATGGCACAGTTTTACTTGCCACATAATAAGGACCTAATTCTTACTCCTTAGAAAATTACCGACTGGAACCCCCTTAATATTATTCTCAACATTTCGTTGTAATTACATATTATTAAGCCCCTTAAAAACGTGTCAAGGTATAAAGTGGTGTTTCGTGTATGTTGGGTGGTATTACATTTGATACCATACAATTTCAAGTTGATAGTATTTTCAGTTACCTGCTCTACCTATCACATAAGAATACAATTTATTACATTTTTGATGACTCCCAGAGTAGGTCAATAAACATTTTAGTAATTGAATAACCCTAATTTATCACTCTGAATTAAAATCAACATAATATACCAACTCAATGACGACAGTCAAATATAAAAATATTTTTATATCCTAACACATTTATGTACCCACTTAAAATTGTTTAGGGCAAGTGTCTCAAAAAAATATGGTTGTATGCCACTGATCGATACATTAAAAAGATACTTTGAAGCATTAAATTAAAAACATTATTGAGCTATTTATAGACATAAGAAAATTTAGAATTTTATTAGTTTTTTTTGTAAATTATTGTGGATACAAATTTTTCGTTCAGTCAAAATACTTGAAAATGTAATACAAGGTGTCTCATAAGTGTTTGTTGATGTAAAATAAAAAAATAATAATCATTAATTCACAATAAATTTTTACGAGCGTCTGAAGTGTAGATATTGACCCGACACGTAAATTTGAAAATTATTTTTAGTTATAAATTTATAAAAATTTCTCATTTATACCTAATATTCAAAAATGTAATACAAGATTCCTGATAAGTTTTTCCACTTTAAACAATTAAAAAGTTTTTCGGAAATCAAACAAATTTTTTATGAGCATTTGAAGTTAGTCATTGTTCACCAGTACAAATCTTCATGGAACGATTTTTTTATTTCTTTATAATTACAAAACTATTAACCGAAGGTATTTAAAATTGTCACCAAATGTTTATTTTATAATTTTCTATGTAACTATGATAAAATATTCAAAATATTTTGACTAGTTTTGAGTTATTTAGAAACATTTAAAATTTGCAAATTATTTTGTAGTTACAAATTACGTATACAATATTCAATTTTTATAGTTAAGGATTACAAATTTAAAACAAAGTTCCACGTAAGTAGTAAATTCTGTAACCAATAAATCTAAAAAATATATAAGCACAGTTTTTTTTTATAGGTATTTTTAGTTCGAATTTGGACGAAATTACATAGATTTTAGTTATTTTTTAGTAATTTAAAAATATTATTCGTGGATACTTGAAACTTCTAAAGTATATTATAACATACAAATATGATAATATGCAAATAATATTAATTTAACTTACCGGCTACCATATTAATATTAATTAATAACAATATGAATATAATATAATATATAAAATACCTAGGCTGACAATAAACCGTCTCCGCTCAGAATCGTTTTTTGTATACAATGATACTAAATAATTGAATTCAAATTTAATAAAATCCATTAGAGTCACCCACTTGTAACCCGCTGTACAGTAGAGTAACATCCACTTACCCACTTTTAGATTCTGAGCGGAGCGAGCTAATAGAAAATAAAATATCCTAGGCTGACAAACCGTTTCCACTCAAATTCGATTATCATATACAATGATATTATATACCTATTTATATCATTGAATTCAAATTTAACACCACCCATTACAGTTACCCACTTGTAACCTATGTTGTACAGCAAAGCGGTATCTACCTTTTTTTTCTTAAGTTTAACAACGTTTATCAAGAGGATGTCAGCAAAGTATCGGTTGTTTTCTCACAGACCCACGCGCATACATAACAAAACCCATCTACGTTAAATTTATTTTTATGATTTATTAGTAGTCTCAAAACAAAAACACCTATTACAAAAATTAAAGAAAATAATATTAATGGGGGTTTGACATACCCTATATGGGTTTGTATGTTTTATTATTTGAGTTTGTATAATATTTGACTTTTTAATAAAATGATGTTTGTAAATGTAAATGGACATTTCATTTTTTTTCACAGACAATATCGCGGTATTCAAAAACGAATATGTACGGTAATCGGTTGCTAAAAAACGATTGCTATAATATATTTCTTCAAAGACTGCCGTCGATCGAACAACAATAATTAATTAAATAATTATTAGGTACCCTTTCAAATTCATACAAAACGTTCAGCCTGTTTCCTATCTATAAACTAGGACAAGGTGCACCGTGAAACTTTCCGAGCACGCCTTCTGCCCAAATAAGTGTTAGTCGAAAATAACAATAATAATAATAATAAAAAATAAACATCGTCGAAAAAGAAATAAGAAACGCATTGTATATACTTTGCTTCGTTAGGGACTTGAAATTTAAAGCACAGTTTATTCTAATTGCACACAAGCATTATTTGTTGTATGCACATAACCCCTGAAACAATTTTACACTGTAATAAAAACGTTCGTTTCTTTTTTCTTCCTAATTATTGCGCAGACCTTATAACGACCGTGGAAGGGGTGGG
>NC_042493.1:122366844-122371040 GCF_005508785.2 Acyrthosiphon pisum
CAAGTAAAACTGTGCCATGTCAATGTGTGCGAGTGTAAATGAACATTGATGTGTGTGGGCACACACCGCAGTGTATGTCAACGCGTAGTGACCCGCATCTCATTCTAAGAACCAGCCTTTCTTGCACTTGCAGACACATGTCAATATTATATTAAATTGGAAAAAAACTATACGGTTAATTTTCGAGTAAAACATACCTCGGCTCTGACAAAATTGTGAGACTTAGGTTGGTCCGATTTCGATTCTGTAACAATCCTAACAACTATTAACACGTCCTCTAAAGAACGGTCGAAGAATTTTTTTAGAAATGTTAATTTCTTCAATACATATGGTTGAACAAAAATGTTGTAAAAACTGAAATTTGTATAATATTATAATATTGTCAAAATTTCAAACTTTAAAAAAAAGCTCTGACCGTTTTCTAGAGGAGATGTTAAGAAATTTTATTATTTATACAGCATTAAAATCGGACCATCTAAAATCTCATAATCTTGTCAGAGCAGAGGGTCTAAAAACGGTTATTTTTTTGACCGACTGGAAACACCTTAATGTAACACACGAACTATAAGTCATGATTTAGGTCGTTGTCTATTTGTACGGTAATTAAATATAATAGCAAAATAAGGGTAACTCTAGAGCATGGTAGAAATTTTCAATGGCACCAGAAAGACTTACATGTGTGACTTACACGTGTCTATAATATAGAATATATAATAATATATAATATTAGATTTTTAGATTTTTGTAAGACACGGCATTTAAACGATTTAAACGAAATTTGGGAATACGCGGAAACGTATCGAAGAATGGGAATGTCATCGACTGTTGCATAAAGGAGAAACAGAATTCGGTATTGACAACACTCAGTATTAGAAGTACGGAATAATATTGCAATTTCCAGGTATATTTTATTCTGTCGAAAAACTATAGCTATTGCGTTGTTAACAGTTTTCTCTTCAACTTTGCTGGTGGGAGTTCTGTTTTCCGTATTGAATTGCGTGCACTCAAAGACTCAAAGAAACAGATTAACCGAGGAAAATTCGACAGCATAACGTATTAGGTATACCATGTAACCAACAACATATCTGCAGTCAGGCATAAAAAAATCTATAAAGAAAAACGTTTCGAACAAACAATAAAAGTTGGGTTTTTTCAATAATTTTTTTCTACATCACTATAACATTAGTTTTACATTTATATTTTGAAATAAATTGTCTGGGTTGATAAATAATAGTAAAAATGTTACTAATATGTTACTAAAATGTTCTGAAATAATAACTATACAATTAAATAATTACCTGTTGCAAAGGTTGAAATTTTATTTTTAATTTTAAAATAATTTGACACACACCCATTGAACAAATCGTTTTTGCCATCCTTGCTTTATAGTTTAGAGCATTTACGGACATAGAGTATACAATTTAATGTTATAATAATATTATAATGATAAGTGTCGTATTATCTTTTAAAAACTTTTTAAAACAATGGATAGAACAAACTATTAACCGTTACAGTGTTAAGTCCATTTATTCCATTATGCAAGTGTATTATACCTCACTATTGTAAAAATAAAAAAAATTATAACAATCGCATATTGAAGCATATAATATAACTATTATTTTTGAATATTATTCCAATATTTAAAAGAATATATGGATAATGTTTGCAGGTTTTTTTTAAAGAGTATATCTTATTTTAGGTGTTTTAACAAAATATAAATCTGGATTTTAATGTATAACAATACAATATTTATATTTTCACACGTTTATAAAATCTTTGTATTTATTCTGAAACAATTATAACTCTATGAATGTTGTATTAACTAAACGTTTATGTCATTATACAAATATCAAATTCAATAACTATGAAATGAAGATAAATCGACAGTAACGATAATGTTAACTTGTCAAATTCATACTTATTGGTTCGTTGATTATAATGATGTTTTAGAAAAGTCTCGATATCATATTATAGAACATTGGCCTCAAATAATTGGTTTTCGAAAAATAGATTTATTGATGGTAAAAATAAGGAGCACAATTAGTATCTACCTATAATACTTACCGTAATATGGGAGTTTAGTGTTTACCAATAATTTACCTTTTGAATTATGTATACCTACCTTTTCATATTATACTATGTGCTCAGTCATTTTCAGGATTGTTAGTCCAACTGAAGGCCCTGGAAATGCAATAACCAGATAAGTCAATTTTCTAAAAATTTTAAGGATATGAGAGAACTATCTTAAAAATTGGTAAATTAACCAAACATTAAATACCCACGTATTTAATGTTTGGTTAATTTACAATTTAATTTACAACATTTAATTGTCATGCCATGACGTGTAGAAATAAGACTTACCAAATAAAACAATTTACTTTTGTGGTCATTCTATATTCATGATCAGGGCTCATAACTTATAGCATTTTCATGTATATTTTTTGAGAGGTCTTAGAGACTCATATAATATGTTAGTTATATAAATTTGTTTCGGAAAACCAAAAAGCTAAATACGAAATTTTATGTCACATATTTTTTTCGTATTTCGAATCACAAATGCTATTTTGCTTTTTTGTGTCTATTGGATACCGTAGACTTCAAAACCTTTGAGAGTTCCACGACATAACGAGCAATTCTGATGAAATGTTATTAAATTCTTTTTTATGTTCTAAAAGGTTCAACAGTTTTTTTATACTTATATTTTTTTGCATATTTTAGTATTCTTAGTGCACATATTTTGAGCTCTTGTAAGAATGTTTTCAAAAGCATATTTTGCGCTTATATAGAAACCTTTTTTAGAACTATATTGTTATAAGAGCCCTATTCATAATAATAATTTATAAAAACCAAAAAATGTTGATAGATACATTTTCAATAAATGCAAGTACGGCCAATTTTGTAAGATAATTTCTTCTTAACAAAAAAAAGTTTAAAAGCAATTTATGGAAAAATTTAGATTTATCTGGTTAACTATCTCGTTGTTATTTGGTCATCTGGCCATTTTCAGCGTTGATAGGTTGGCCAAACAGCCTAATAATATTGATTTTTATTCAAAAGACCTTAAAATTATTTTAGATAATATAGGTGCGTAAATATGAAATTTGAATTAAATAATTCACTGCAATAATATTATTATTCTGCATGACAGTATATTTTTTATAAAAATGTGCGTCAATAAAAATTATTCGTACCATATAAATAAATAGTTTTTTTCAGATTTAATAAACACATTGTGTTCGTCTTATTTAATGATCTGTAGTACAAGTTAATTCCAATTTTTGTTTTAGACATTTTTCGTAATTCAAATTCATTGGGTCTACCAATCACACTAAGATTTATAGTTATTAAAATCTCGTTATCGTACATTGCTAAAATTGATGTTTTGATTCGCTGCTAATAATAATGAAATACCTAATAAATTATAGAATATTCGCCGCAAATCTACTATTAAGGTTTTTGCGTTTTTCAAAAAATCGATTTATCGACGTCGAAAATAAGCAATATTGCAATAATATTGGTATACTGACTCTAAAATGGTACAAATTTTGTTTTAGGCGCAACTGGTCCATGGCCATAAATTGCCTTCGTATGTATTAGGTTGCGCGCATCTGTTTTTTAGGCGTAAGTAGTATTTATATTTATTTAAAATAATGCATGCCGCCGTGTGTGCATTATTTGGATGGTAAAAAACACGACGGTTAGTTGTGACAACAAGGTTAGGTACTCAATATGTATTTATTATTTAGAACGGCTGAATTCTTAGCAAAAATACGACCAAAAAAAAAAAGGTTTTACTTGCAATCCGCAGAGGTTTTATTTTTTCCGTAGATTTTAAATAATTAACTTATAAAACGCATAATATGTGAAGATTTGTAAACTTGTAGAATCGTTTCGTTTGGTTTTTAAATTATTGAGTTAAGTTGTCGAAAAGATAAACAAGCTACCTTTATAATTGACATGTACCTACGGTAAGTCGTTGTAGTTCTACTGAATTATACATTTGGTTAATCTATTCCAAATATTTATTGAGTGAGGTTAGGTCGGTGAAAACAGTGTTTTTTTTGGAAATAATTTTATGATTCTGTTATATACAACAATACCAATAGCCACGACATCGACAAGCAAAAAAATAATAAGTTTTCTGTAAACAATTTGTGAATGTGTGTTGAAAGCCGTTAAAATTGCCTATAAAGCCC
>NC_042493.1:122371140-122383707 GCF_005508785.2 Acyrthosiphon pisum
TTTTGAATAAACTGGACATTTTCAAATGGTAAATCAAAGTATCGATTAGATCCAATTCGTCACTATTCCAACGTCATCGAAGTTGAATATTGAAGCATTTTTACTGTTCCAAAAAGCGACGAAAGACGCATAAAAAAAGTCGCATTATAGCAGTGAACAAATACATTCATCGCTCCACTCAGAACTTAGAAGCTAGACAAGATATAGCAGTGCTTGGAAAGTTATTTAAAAAAATTAATTGGTTCGCGTTCACGTTCATATTGTTAAAGAGAAACTTTCTCGTTACCCTGACTTAAAGAAAGGCACCTTTTTATAGTATCCTTTCCTCGTTCCTAAAAAAGAACATATTTCGTCCCTCAATAATTTTGAGATTGTATCAATATATGATATTTTGTAGTGATACATCGTTTAATTAGGTGGTTGTTTTGTTTTTCTAATGTTTAATTTGTTTATCTATACAAGTTGAAATCAATAAGACCGCCGTGAAATTAGCTATATTCAATATCAACCTACGATATTAGCGTATTATGTTTAATTATATTATATAATTATATTTAAATACTAAATTTCTAAAAAAAAAAATTTTAAAAACATTTGCTCTAAAAATTATTCAAATTCTCAATATTTATATGAATAAATGAACTAAAAAAGGAACATATTCGTTCATTTCCGCCTAAAAACTGAACGAAATTTCATAATGTTCCTTCACACGAGAAAATAGAACTACGTCCCCGTTACGTTCCTGAAAATAAAACTAAATTATCTGAACGAGTTTCTATTTGAACGCGTTCCTTCCAAGCACTGGGTAAAGCAGTGGCTTGCAACTTGTGTGTCGCCAAAAAAATTGTTTATTTATATTAGACGTGTCATAAAAAGTATAAAATAATATTATATGCCATTATTAGGGCGTTAGGACCAATGCGTTACATAATACTTAATATAGGTCTATAGTTTTTAATTTTTCCAAAATCCATTAATTTAGTTTTAAGCATGTCACGCCATTTTTATGAATCTTAATTAGGATGTGGTCATATAAAATGGTTGAGAAGCATTGGGGTAAAGAGTTAAGAGTCAAACGTCAAAATTTTATTTTTAAGAATCATTTTGAGTGGGAAACGACCACTCAAATTATTTAATTCATACTTAAAAAAGGTGGGTGAGAGTATCTCGCTCTGCTGTACATTAGGTTACAAGTGGGTCACTGTATAATTGATGGTATTAAATTTGAATTCAACGATATACTATCATTATAGTATACGAAAAACGATTCTGAGCGGTGACGGTTTGTCAGTGTGGATATTTCATATTACATTAATATTATTATTTTTTATTATTAATACGGTAGCCGGTAAGTTGAAATATTATTATACAATTACACCAAAATAACTAAAATAGTTATTCATGGTTTTTTAATTTGTAATTTCGTCCAAATCTGAACTTAAAATAACTATAAGAAAAAACGGGGTTTTTATATTTTTGATATATTTTGGTTACAGAATAACCTGCTTACGTGGAACCTTGTTGTACGTTTTCAATCCTTAGCTATAAAAGTTGAACATTTAAAAAAAATTTTAAATACAAAATCATTTAAATTTTTAAATTTGATAAATGTTGTTTAAATTTGAACTTAAAATTAAAAATTGTGCACATTTAATTTTAATAATTTTCAACTGATATTTAAGCCTTGTATTAAATTTTTATGCTTTTTGGCCCAACAAATACAATTTTATTGATATTTATAGATAATAAGAATATATAGAAAACGTGAATATAAACATACAGTGAAATTTTCATATATTTAGTTTTTGAATTACAACAAAATAAGAATATCGCTACATGAGAAGTCGCGTGAATATCCAATGTTGTAAAATGTTGAACTTCAAACGCTCATAAAAATTTAATTTGACTTTCTTGTGGACGTTTTTTTGTTGATGAAAGTATATTAACTTATGAGGAATCTTGTATTGTATTTTAAAATCTTAGATTTAAAAAAAAAAAAACTTTTAGGAATTTCTAACTCAAAACAATTTGCATATTTTCGTGATTTTTACATATTTTTAATACTTTTCAACTTCTAATGACCCTATATTAGGAGCCTTCTATTAAATTTTCACGATTTTTTACCAAACAAATAACATTTTATTGTTATTAATAGAAAAAAAAAAACTGAAAGAATTGAAAACTGACAATGGCCGTAAACAGCTTGAAAATAGTCAAAATATTTTTAAAATTGTATGGTATCTAGAAAATTTAAATTTAAACATTCAATGAAATTTTCATGTATTTACGGTCATTTGTTTTAGAATTAAAAAATCGATTTTGCGTAATAATTCCGGTTTTTCCTTAATTTTTCTTTTGAAAACTGCTGGGAAATTTATACTTTTGGCTCCCAAAGTTCCAACTATATTCACTCTCCTATCAGAAAAGATACTGTTGAAGAAAATCTAATCACTTTTAATGTCCTAAAGTTTGAAGACAAACACAAAAAATAATTTTAAAAATAAATTAATAAAAAAAGGTGGACAAGTAGGTCACTGCAATGGATGGTGTTGATTTGCATTCAATGATCACATATAATATCATTGTATAAGAAAAACGATTCTGAGCGAAGATGGCCAGTCAGTCAGCCTTCATATTACTAATTATTTTAATTGATAATATTATTGTGAATAAAGTAATTTATATATTTACGTATACTATTAACGTGGAATCTTGTTTTAAATTTTCAATCTTTAGATATAAAAGTTGACTCCTCAAAGTACTAACTAGATTCACTTTCCTATCAGAAAAGATACCGTTAAAGAAAATCTAAGCATTTTTACTGTCCTAAAATGTGGCGACAGGCGCACAAAAAAAACACACACACACATTATTGTAAATCAGTACATTCATCGCTCGTCAGATCAAACTGAAACAGATTTTCACATTAAAGGAGAGAATACTAATTTATCTGTATAACGTATAATCATTTTATTTGTTTGATATCGCACGCACAGCTGAGTTCTCTACTTTTGATGTAGAAAATTTGCTTTCTAATCCAAAACTATGAATACAATGCAAATGCTCAATATACTCATCGACGATGATAAGTGTATTTTATTATTATATAATATATATTTCCGATTTTAAGGTGGTTCTAGTCGGTCAAAAAAATAACCGTTTTTAGACCCTCTGCTCTGACAAGATTGTGAGATTTTAGATGGTCCGATTTTAGTGCTGTAAAAATAATAACATTTCTTAACATCTCCTCTAGAGAACGGTCGGAGCTTTTTAATAAAGTTTGAACTTTTAACAATATTATAATATTATTCAGTTATTATTTCAGTTTTTACAACATTTTTGTTCAACCATATGTCTTGAAGAAATTAACATTTCCAAAAAAATTCTTCGACCGTTCTTTAAATGACGTGTTAATAGTTGTTAGGATTGTTACAGAATCGAAATCGGACCAACTTAAGTCTCACAATTTTGTCAGAGCCGAGGTATGTTTTACTCGAAAATTAACCGTATAGTTTTTTTCCAATTAAATATATTGACATGTTTCTACGAGTGCGAGAACGCTGGTTCTTAGAATGTGTATGCTGGTCACTACGCGTTGACATACACTTCGGTGTGTGCCCACACACACCAATGTACATTTACACTCGCACACATTGACATGGCACAGTTTTACTTGCCACATAATTAGGACCTAATTCTTAATCCTTAGAAAACTAAAGACTGGAACCCCCTTAATATTATTCTCAACATTTCGTTTTAATTACATATTATTAAGCCCCTTAAAAACGTGTCAAGGTATATAGTGGTGTTTCGTGTATGTTGGGTGGTATTACATTTGATACCATACAATTTCAAGTTGATAGTATTTTCTGTTACCTGCTCTACATAAGAATACAATTTATTACATTTTTGATGACTCCCAGAGTAGGTCAATAAACATTTTAGTAATTGAATAACCCTAATTTATCACTCTGAATTAAAATCAACATAATATACCTACTCAATGACGACAGTCAAATATAAAAATATTTTTATATCCTAACACATTTATGTACCCACTTAAAATTGTTTAGGGCAAGTGTCTCAAAAAAATATGGTTGTATGCCACTGATCGATACATTAAAAAGATACTTTGAAGCATTAAATTAAAAACATTATTGAGCTATTTATAGACATAAGAAAATTTAGAATTTTATTAGTTTTTTTTGTAAATTATTGTGGATACAAATTTTTCGTTCAGTCAAAATACTTGAAAATGTAATACAAGGTGTCTCATAAGTGTTTGTTGATGTAAAATAAAAAAATAATAATCATTAATTCACAATAAATTTTTACGAGCGTCTGAAGTGTAGATATTGACCCTACACGTAAATTTGAAAATTATTTTTAGTTATAAATTTATAAAAATTTCTCATTTATACCTAATATTCAAAAATGTAATACAAGATTCCTGATAAGTTTTTCCACTTTAAACAATTAAAAAGTTTTTCGGAAATCAAACAAATTTTTTATGAGCATTTGATGTTAGTCATTGTTCACCAGTACAAATCTTCATGGAACGATTTTTTTATTTCTTTATAATTACAAAACTATTAACCGAAGGTATTTAAAATTGTCACCAAATGTTTATTTTATAATTTTCTATGTAACTATGATAAAATATTCAAAATATTTTGACTAGTTTTGAGTTATTTAGAAACATTTAAAATTTGCAAATTATTTTGTAGTTACAAATTACGTATACAATATTCAATTTTTATAGTTAAGGATTACAAATTTAAAACAAAGTTCCACGTAAGTAGTAAATTCTGTAACCAATAAATCTAAAAAATATATAAGCACAGTTTTTTTTTATAGGTATTTTTAGTTCGAATTTGGACGAAATTACATAGATTTTAGTTATTTTTTAGTAATTTAAAAATATTATTCGTGGATACTTGAAACTTCTAAAGTATATTATAACATACAAATATGATAATATGCAAATAATATTAATTTAACTTACCGGCTACCATATTAATATTAATTAATAACAATATGAATATAATATAATATATAAAATACCTAGGCTGACAATAAACCGTCTCCGCTCAGAATCGTTTTTTGTATACAATGATACTAAATAATTGAATTCAAATTTAATAAAATCCATTAGAGTCACCCACTTGTAACCCGCTGTACAGTAGAGTAACATCCACTTACCCACTTTTAGATTCTGAGCGGAGCGAGCTAATAGAAAATAAAATATCCTAGGCTGACAAACCGTTTCCACTCAAATTCGATTATCATATACAATGATATTATATACCTATTTATATCATTGAATTCAAATTTAACACCATCCATTACAGTGACCCACTTGTAACCTATGTTGTACAGCAAAACGGTATCTACCTTTTTTTTCTTAAGTTTAACAACGTTTATCAAGAGGATGTCAGCAAAGTATCGGTTGTTTTCTCACAGACCCACGCGCATACATAACAAAACCCATCTACGTTAAATTTATTTTTATGATTTATTAGTAGTCTCAAAACAAAAACACCTATTACAAAAATTAAAGAAAATAATATTAATGGGGGTTTGACATACCCTATATGGGTTTGTATGTTTTATTATTTGAGTTTGTATAATATTTGACTTTTTAATAAAATGATGTTTATAAATGTAAATGGACATTTCATTTTTTTTTTTCACAGACAATATCGCGGTATTCAAAAACGATTTTGTACGGTAATCGGTTGCTAAAAAACGATTGCTATAATATATTTCTTCAAAGACTGCCGTCGATCGAACAACAATAATTAATTAAATAATTATTAGGTAACCTTTCAAATTCATACAAAACGTTCAGCCTGTTTCCTATCTATAAACTAGGACAAGGTGCACCGTGAAACTTTCCAAGCACGCCTTCTGCCCAAATAAGTGTTAGTCGAAAATAACAATAATAATAATAATAAAAAATAAACATCGTCGAAAAACAAATAAGAAACGCATTGTATATACTTTGCTTCGTTAGGGATTTGAAATTTAAAGCACAGTTTATTCTAATTGCACACAAGCATTATTTGTTGTATGCACATAACCCCTGAAACAATTTTACACTGTAATAAAAACGTTCGTTTCTTTTTTCTTCCTAATTATTGCGCAGACCTTATAACGACCGTGGAAGGGGTGGGAGATAAACGTTTTGTTTCGTTGCCTACTAAAAATCAGAACCTTAGGAAATTAAGTATCTAGGAGAAGAGGGAAAACTATTAAAACAAAAAAGGTCATCTGTGTTCAATAACATATTATTGTATCAATAAGCAGTATCATCTATAATATTGGAGTAATATTAATTAGATTAATTATTATACAATATAATATTTTAGTGAATTTAATAGCCAAGTATCTATGGTAATTATTTGCTTAATATAGTTTAATTAGACTATTTTTTTAGTTTTATTTTTTTCAAATACTTATAAAAATGTTTACGCTTGGTAAAACAATTTGAAATGTAGATTAATACTGACAGAGAAAAAAAATAACTTAAGGGGGTTCCAGTCGGTCATTTTCTAAGGAGTAAGAATTAGGCAATTATGTGGCAAGTAAAACTGTGCCATGTCAATGTGTGCGAGTGTAAATGAACATTGATGTGTGTGGGCACACACCGCAGTGTATGTCAACGCGTAGTGACCCGCATCTCATTCTAAGAACCAGCCTTCTTGCACTTGCAGACACATGTCAATATTATATTAAATTGGAAAAAAACTATACGGTTAATTTTCGAGTAAAACATACCTCGGCTCTGACAAAATTGTGAGACTTAGGTTGGTCCGATTTCGATTCTGTAACAATCCTAACAACTATTAACACGTCCTCTAAAGAACGGTCGAAGAATTTTTTTAGAAATGTTAATTTCTTCAATACATATGGTTGAACAAAAATGTTGTAAAAACTGAAATTTGTATAATATTATAATATTGTCAAAATTTCAAACTTTAAAAAAAAGCTCTGACCGTTTTCTAGAGGAGATGTTAAGAAATTTTATTATTTATACAGCATTAAAATCGGACCATCTAAAATCTCATAATCTTGTCAGAGCAGAGGGTCTAAAAACGGTTATTTTTTTGACCGACTGGAAACACCTTAATGTAACACACGAACTATAAGTCATGATTTAGGTCGTTGTCTATTTGTACGGTAATTAAATATAATAGCAAAATAAGGGTAACTCTAGAGCATGGTAGAAATTTTCAATGGCACCAGAAAGACTTACATGTGTGACTTACACGTGTCCATATAATATTAGATTTTTAGATTTTTGTAAGACACGGCATTTAAACGATTTAAACGAAATTTGGGAATACGCGGAAACGTATCGAAGAATTGGAATGTCATCGACTGTTGCATAAAGGAGAAACAGAATTCGGTATTGACAACACTCAGTATTAGAAGTACGGAATAATATTGCAATTTCCAGATATATTTTATTCTGTCGAAAAACTATAGCTATTGCGTTGTTAACAGTTTTCTCTTCAACTTTGCTGGTGGGAGTTCTGTTTTCCGTATTGAATTGCGTGCACTCAAAGACTCAAAGAAACAGATTAACCGAGGAAAATTCGACAGCATAACGTATTAGGTATACCATGCAACCAACAACATATCTGCAGTCAGGCATAAAAAAATCTATAAAGAAAAACGTTTCGAACGAACAATAAAAGTTGGGTTTTTTCAATAATTTTTTTCTACATTACTATAACATTTTATTTATATTATTTTACATTTATATTTTGAAATAAATTCTCTGGGTTGATAAATAATAGTAAAAATGTTACTAAAATGTTACTAAAATGTTCTGAAATAATAACTATACAATTAAATAATAACCTGTTGCAAAGGTTGAAATTTTATTTTTAATTTTATAATAATTTGACACACACCCATTGAACAAATCGTTTTTGCCATCCTTGCTTTATAGTTTAGAGCATTTACGGACATAGAGTATACAATTTAATATTATAATAAGATTATAATGATAAGTGTCGTATTATCTTTTAAAAACTTTTTAAAACAATGGACAGAACAAACTATTAACCGTTACAGTGTTAAGTCCATTTATTCCATTATGCAAGTGTATTATACCTCACTATTGTAAAAATAAAAAAAATTATAACAATCGCATATTGAAGCATATAATATAACTATTATTTTTGAATATTTTTCCAATATTTAAAAGAATATATGGATAATGTTTGCAGGTTTTTTTTAAAGAGTATATCTTATTTTAGGTGTTTTAACAAAATATAAATCTGGATTTTAATGTATAACAATACAATATTTATATTTTCACACGTTTATAAAATCTTTGTATTTATTCTGAAACAATTATAACTCTATGAATGTTGTATTAACTAAACGTTTATGTCATTATACAAATATCAAATTCAATAACTATGAAATGAAGATAAATCGACAGTAACGATAATGTTAACTTGTCAAATTCGTACTTATTGGTTCGTTGATTATAATGATGTTTTAGAAAAGTCTCGATATCATATTATAGAACATTGGCCTCAAATAATTGGTTTTCGAAAAATGGATTTATTGATGGTAAAAATAAGGAGCACAATTAGTATCTACCTATAATACTTACCGTAATATGGGAGTTTAGTGTTTACCAATAATTTACCTTTTGAATTATGTATACCTACCTTTTCATATTATACTATGTGCTCAGTCATTTTCAGGATTGTTAGTCCAACTGAAGGCCCTGGAAATGCAATAACCAGATAAGTCAATTTTCTAAAAATTTTAAGGATATGAGAGAACTATCTTAAAAATTGGTAAATTAACCAAACATTAAATACGTGGTGTCATGCCATGACGTGTAGAAATAAGACTTACCAAATAAAACAATTTACTTTTGTGGTCATTCTATATTCATGATCAGGGCTCATAACTTATAGCATTTTCATGTATATTTTTTGAGAGGTCTTAGAGACTCATATAATATGTTAGTTATATAAATTTGTTTCGGAAAACCAAAAAGCTAAATACGAAATTTTATGTCACATATTTTTTACGTATTTCGAATCACAAATGCTATTTTGCTTTTTTGTGTCTATTGGAGACCGTAGACTTCAAAACCTTTGAGAGTTCCACGACATAACGAGCAATTCTGATGAAATGTTATTAAATTCTTTTTTATGTTCTAAAAGGTTCAACAGTTTTTTTATACTTATATTTTTTTGCATATTTTAGTATTCTTAGTGCACATATTTTGAGCTCTTGTAAGAATGTTTTCAAAAGCATATTTTGCGCTTATATAGAAACCTTTTTTAGAACTATATTGTTATATGAGCCTTATTCATAATAATAATTTATAAAAACCAAAAAATGTTGATAGATACATTTTCAATAAATGCAGGTACGGCCAATTTTGTAAGATAATTTCTTCTTAACAAAAAAAAGTTTAAAAGCAATTTTTGGAAAAATTTAGATTTATCTGGTTAACTATCTCGTTGTTATTTGGTCATCAGGCCATTTTCAGCGTTGATAAGTTGGCCAAACAGCCTAATAATATTGATTTTTATTCAAAAGACCTTAAAATTATTTTAGATAATATAGGTGCGTAAATATGAAATTTGAATTAAATAATTCACTGCAATAATATTATTATTCTACATGACAGTATATTTTTTATAAAAATGTGCGTCAATAAAAATTATTCGTACCATATAAATAAATAGCTTTTTTCAGATTTAATAAACACATTGTGCTCGTCTTATTTAATGATCTGTAGTACAAGTTAATTCCATTTTTTGTTTTAGACATTTTTCGTAATTCAAATTCATTGGGAATTAATAACGGTCTACCAATCACACTAAGATTTATAGTTATTAAAATCTCGTTATTGTACATTGCTAAAATTCATGTTTTGATTCGTTGCTAATAATAATGAAATACCTAATAAATTATAGAATATTGGCCTCAAACCTACTATTAAGGTTTTTGCGTTTTTCAAAAAATCGATTTATCGACGTCCAACATAAGCAATATTGCAATAATATTGGTATACTGACTCTAAAATGGTACAAATTTTGTTTTAGGCGCAACTGGTCCATGGCCATAAATTGCCTTCGTATGTATTAGGTTGCGCGCATCTGTTTTTTAGGCGTAAGTAGTATTTATATTTATTTAAAATAATGCATGCCGCCGTGTGTGCATTATTTGGATGGTAAAAAACACGACGGTTAGTTGTGACAACAAGGTTAGGTACTCAATATGTATTTATTATTTAGAACGGCTGAATTCTTAGCAAAAATACGACCAAAAAAAAAAAAAGGTTTTATTTGCAATCCGTAGAGGTTTTATTTTTTCCGTAGATTTTAAATAATTAACTTATAAAACGCATAATATGTGAAGATTTGTAAACTTGTAGAATCGTTTCGTTTGGTTTTTAAATTATTGAGTTAAGTTGTCGAAAAGATAAACAAGCTACCTTTATAATTGACATGTACCTACGGTAAGTCGTTGTAGTTCTACTGAATTATACATTTGGTTAATCTATTCCAAATATTTATTGAGTGAGGTTAGGTCGGTGAAAACAGTGTTTTTTTTGGAAATAATTTTATGATTCTGTTATATACAACAATACCAATAGCCACGACATCGACAAGCAAAAAAATAATAAGTTTTCTGTAAACAAATTGTGAATGTGTGTTGAAAGCCGTTAAGATTGCCTATAAAGCCCCTTGGAAATTCTTCTTCATGATAATGTGGCCATTAATAATAATACGTCTTTCATAAAAATCGAGACATTCAAGTGAATTTATTTGTTTTTATTCGAACTGGGATTTTTATTAATCCATTGTGTACATTGTAACATTTCTAAAAATAAATAAAAGACATTTAAAAAATATATATTTATAAATAATCGGTCGACTGTATAGTTGGCCAGATAATCATTAAATTCTATAAAAGCTGTATTTAAATAATATTGAAAATGTGGTTATGGTGTTATGATTTGTTTATAAAACACCGTTTGGACGATAAATCAATCACTATAAGTTAAATGTGAGCTTACGAGTTACAACAAATCAAAAATAACATTTTCAAATTATGAATTTTAAATTATTATAATTTTATACATATGTGCCAATACGGTGGAGGAGCTTTAAGCACTAAGCTCCCCTCAAAATTCCAATAACCCCTCAAAATTGTTTTCAAGCTTATTCAATATTATTGTATAATAGGGCTTCAGCCTCCCCCCCCCCCAAATCTCAAACGCTATTAAGTGCACCCATGCTTAGACAGGATTTGGATTTATCATAATATTGTCATGACTGAAAAATTTAAATATTTGCGCCGTACTACCTGCCACCATTATGACGTTTGTAGTAGAAGATTCCAATATTTTTTTATTTATATTTTTTACATAGATCTTTACAAATTGTAAACGCTCAACAAGAAATGGACAATTAATATGTAACCATTAATGAGTTTGAATAAAAATGTTAAACTTTGTTGTTTACCTTTTTACTTTTGATTTAACGATTTTTTATTAGCAGCACCTATATAATCTTAAAGCTTAAAACTGAAAATGATTAAATCAATTAGGAAGTTGTCGACAAGCTATAAGATATATAGATAAGATAAGTAATGCCATAAGTATAAACACTAAGGAAATAAAAGTCATTGTAATGGTTATATGAAATATTGGTGAAGGTAATTACCGTTTGTCGTTTGATAATTTCCAATAAACGTGTCACGATTTTTTGTTTACCTCTTCTTTAGTTTGATGTAGTAGGCAAATACCTACTGTTGATATACACAGAGTTCGACCTACGAATTTTCTAAGCAATCATTTTTTATTTTTTTTAAATTTTCCGGTACCTATTAACTATAATACTATATGCTTTTATACCCCTGAGGCCCCAAGTATGCAAACATATGCAAAGCAGAAAGCTTACGATTTATTATAATATAATGGTTTATACTTGTTCATGTTTACAACCATTCTTTTAGACAAATGCGTCTGTGATACACAAATAGCCGATTACAATTTATTTTATAGCATTTTATTGGCATTTAATTATGACTTATAATTATTATTACACCCCTTCCCCATTCGACATAATGCAATAAATAGACTGAAATGCATCACTTGAGATGTATTGTTAATAATATAAATATAATTCTATAATATTAAACATAATATTATTATAAGTACAAAGTATACCTACGTATGTGAAAAATTAAATAATAATTAACAATAAATATATTTGAGTGCCCGTGATGAGACTATATGGTGATATTAGTGTCAGTACCTACTACCTATACTGATTGAATTATGACTAATTATTTTCCCTAATTTATTATAACACAATTTATAGTTCTTACAGTGGAAATCGATATTTTCAGGTCACTTTTCAATATTATGACCTTTACTAAAAATTACTAATATCAAAATAATTTAGAAAATGGTTTTAAAATATTTGTTTTGTCCAATCAACTTATAGGGATCATATTATTATGCTAATCATGACATAATATATTATTATTATTTTCGGTATCACTATACAC
>NC_042493.1:122383807-122398174 GCF_005508785.2 Acyrthosiphon pisum
TAGTATAATATAATATTATACCAATACCTAATACATTACATTAGGTTATAATATTTTTTTTTTTTAGTACCTATAACATGTTCTTGACACCTATTTTTGGAACTTTTTATTTCAAAAATATTAATTTTATTTGATTTTAGATATGAACAATCTACCAATTTAACAGTTATATTGCTACGAACAAATACAAATACAATTTTTAGCATGTCCTTTTATTCGATATGAAATACAAATTAACCTTTAGAAACAGCTTATTGCACAAACGTTTAACAAAATATTAATAATAATTAAAATAATTACAATAAAAATTTACTTAAAAGATTACTTATTTAACTCATTATTTTCATATCGTTATAGCTAGTTCCATCAAAATTGATTGTTCTATAGTCATTACTCATTAGTATTAATGTTCCTAGATTAGCATTAGTCATAAAGTTTCTCAATCTATTTTTTAATTAACTTTAAGAGTAGAAAAAAATCTACGATAATCCTTTTACACTACTAATTTAGACTCAAAACATATTTAAGCCAAAAGTTAGAAATTTGTCACACAATATTATCGAATTATAGATTGACGGCCGACGGGTCACTTTTTATGTATTGATTTTAATATTTTATGAAATAATTCAAAGGAAAAAGAATACACGGTAGGTATATTGTGTAACACTGTAACGTATTACTTATATCCTTAAAAATAATTTTTTTAAGTACCTACCAATAACTGATTCAATATAAATTTTTAATGGTTAAAGTTTTTTAAACAAAATAAATTGGTATAAAATTCCCAATACTTTTTGTATCTGCAGCCTACCTACTTATTACCCTTTGATCATGCAGTAAAGTTATGAATACCTTCCTACTAAAATAAATTAAATTATATAAAATACCTACCAAATACTTGATAAATAAAAAAATAAGGGTCCAAGTTATCATTCAGGGGTCAAATACGACTACATTTTAAACCATTTTAAACATTTAACATGGATGTTCAAAGTTATATACCTTTTCGATGGTAACTTGGACAGTGACTTTCATTTTTTTTTTTTTAAAAAAAAGGTGTTTAGTCACATTATTTTTCAAAATGGACAGTGCAAGCTAATATGCATATTTTCACTCATTTTTTCATTGGTAGGTACAATATTTAAAAGTAAGTTCAATGTATTTCTAAGATAAAAGTACATACAAACAAACAATTTCCCGTAATACCCGGTTATAAGGTAGGTACAATATAATATTATAAAAACGTACCAAATGCAATATATCATGTACCGTGTTGCTTTTATCCTTTTATAAAGGTGCCATTAAAAAAAACACACTCATTCGTGTGACGATGCTTGCTCGTAAACACAAGCCCGAAGACCGATTATGACAATCGTTTGCGATTATTGTTAGTATTTACTCTAAAATGAAAGCCAGCAGCATTATAATAATATGTCGTTGGTTTTAAAATTATTCGATTTTGAGATTTAAGTGGTTTTCATTGCTTTGAGATTCTAAGCGTTCCTATACCTATACCTAATAAGAATAATTGATGATATTATTATATAAATGAATAATATGATTGTGTTTTTTTTTTAAATTGTTGTTGTGTCTGAAGACACTTATTACAGTAGGTAAAATATGCTCCAATCTTAAATTTAAATATCTTATTTGATGGGAAACTGATTTAATTGGTATTTTGGGGAGGTCAAAAGTAAAAATGTCAACAAAAAAAGGTATGCTCTGGCATGAAAAAGTTTGAAAAGTGAGTAAAAATGTCCTCATAATTTGTTAATATTGGACTAAAACAAGGTACTTTGAGTTGATCGTAAGTTTAGAAAAAATGTTAATGAGCGTCTGAAATTTATGACGAATTTTGATATTTACGCGTAAAGTAACGTTTTTAGTTATTCCTTCACTGCTAAGTAAATTATAATTGTCTACACTCAATAAAGTATTCAATATAGTATAGTATAGTATTCAATACTTATCTTAGGCTTATTATTATATTATTATAGGTATTTGTAATTTTTGAATATTTTTAGATTTTTTTATTTTAAAAACATGATAAAAACGCTTAGGCTCGTTAAAAAAAGTCTGAAACTTAGATTTCAAATGTAGCGCACAGACTAAGAGTTATGATTTAATGTTATTTTTTGTATAAATTTAATAACAAAATAAAGGTACCTATAACCTTTTAGAGTTTAGAGCATTTATCGACATAAAAATCGTATCTATATACACCTATAATATCATTTAATAATATAATAATGATATGTATCGTATTATCTCTGTAGTGTCATTCCACTTGTTGAATTAACCAAGTGTGTCGCAAATTACCGGTGTGTCGCAAAGAAAAAAAATTTATTTATTTTTTTATTGTACGTGTTCAAAGTATAATTAATATATTATAGCGTTATTATTGCGTTTTAAATTGATGGTAAAACCACAGATAAGGAAAACAAAATATTTTAAGTTATAGGCTCATTTTAAATTTACATAATATTATATAGGTTTAATTATAAACCTATATAATAGGTTTTATAATAGGTTAATTTGTCAAAAATCCATTAATTATTTTAAGCATGTCGCCATTTTTATGGATCCGAATGGTGTCGTCGTAAAAAAAAAGTTCGAGAAGCTGAAATTAAACCTATTATACAATTTAAAGGTTAAACTATTATCCGAGGGACCGTTTTCAGTCTGGTAGGCCCATAGATAATATTTTTAATTTGTATACCATTTAAAATTGATAATAAGTCAACATTGACTCTTGAAAAAAACAGAGTAAATAGATTATTCAAATCGTAAAATGAATTGCTGTATATGTTATGCATTAATAAGACGGTGACGACACGCATACAATTTAGTAACCCACACGATAACCATAAATATCGATTTTGAAAAATATAATAATATGTTGAATGATCATCATTAGTTTTAAAGAATATGGTTAAGCCAAAGTTCAATTTATTATTCGCGCGAATGGATTCGATCTCAAATTTTAACTTTGTATTTTATCCTCAAATCGTTTGAGATGAAACTCGAACTCGAAACTTTTTTCGAATATTTTCAATTAAACTAATTTTCGTTTATAAGAAATCGTGAAAACTGACGAGTAGCAAATGGAAAAATATGGAAAATAAAAACAGTATTGTAGGGTAAGGCTTGATTTTCTCGAAATATACTAGGATGATGGGGTATTCGATTTCGAGCATTATTTTCTGACTAACTGTTCGAGGGTTCCACATCCCTAGACTTTCAAAAATACATGATTACAATCGTCGATAAAATTGTACGTATAGGTACACTTTTGAAAATTAGTCGGTGCAAAATTAGTGCATAATATTGCGAGAGCTCCGTTTCGGTAAAACTGCACGATTGATCATAATATACCTTTTTAGCAACACAATTGAGCATAGAATATTTTATGAGACTTCGCCACATTTTGTAATTTATTATTTTCAAGTGTTATTACACCAATTATTATCATACCGAGTTTCGAGCCAAGCTCTATCGACAATATTTTATCAAAATTATTAATAAATTATCGTTTCGGAGCGAAGTTTTTAACACTGGGAAAAAATTTTGAATGATCATTAAAGTTGTTAAGATAAGCACATTTTTCCAAATTGTTGGAGAAATAATTCGATTTATGTAGGTATACCTATAATGAGCACTCGATCGACTAGTGTCGCATAGTGCGTTAAAAAAGCTTAGTTTTCATTTTTGTTTTTTTTTTAATAAGCGGTTATAAATAATATAATAATTATTTTATTGAAAAGAGGCAAAGAATTGACTCATATAAATTTATGCAAATACAATTAATAAAATGTTCGGCAATAAAATATTGAAACTTGTGGACAACACATTCATATTAAAAATTCAACCGAGAAAACAGAAACAGAAATTCTGAGAGGGCAAATGGAAAAAGAACAGCGTAAGAATCAATTTCCACACAACCAATCAAAATTATTCGATTTAGAATTTAATAATTGAATTTTCGATTGTTTTATTTCGTTTGTTTGCTTGGTAGTCTTTAGTTTGTTTTCGAATATGAATGGTTCTTATTTAAAATAAACATCCATTTTAATTATTTTCACAATATTGAGTCGCATAAACATTTAGTTTTTTTATAAGAAAGTCTGCTAAATATTTTAATATTTGGTGGAAATGGACGTAATATTAAAGCAAAAAAATGTTTGGAGGAAAATGGTATCTAACCTTTCTTTATTTTGGAGGAAAACAGTATCTAATTTTTGAAAGAAAATAGACCCGTCCCATGCTGTATATTATATTATGCAACGGAAAATATTTTTTGGATTTTGTCGAATTATAAATACTTGATAATATATACTGTATGTATATTATCATGCGGCGACGAACATTACCATGCGTTATGTTTATTATGCGTAGCAACGTTTTTAAGGTACTTATTAAAATAGTTAGTTGGTTATTATAAAAACGAATCTGGAAAAAAAATCCCCAAAGCTATACCTAACCGTACTGATGGATACAGCTATCAAAAATAATAATTAATAATAATACAAATATATAAAATTTGAATGATAATTATAATATTGATAAATAGGTACCTACATACTATGATTATGCTATATTATATGATATTGCTATACATAAATATTTATTTATTTATAAACAATAGGTAACCCTTTGGTAATAAAAATTAAAAGTACAGTAATTTGAATCTCAATTTGACAAATATTATACTGAAATTAAATAATAATATTATAAATGAGTTAATATTTTTAAAATAAATCGTATTCTTGTTTATGAATCCTAATATCTTAAATGATTTTTTAAGTAAGGTATTGATATGTAATATACTACAATTATTAATTTTATAATTAAAAGTAATAACTAATAACATTACCTAGACGAAAAAAAGTAATAACGCCGGAATATTTATATTTAGTGGGTGGAAATTTTGACGACTATAACATGAGTAACACATTTGTTTAGATTTTACTATACAATTTAAGTATCATTTAAAAGTCAATCATATTATAAAATAACAAAATTGTTCATTCCTTTCTAGTTCCAATAATTTACACAGATAAGTATGTAAAAATGTAAATTAAGATATATTTTTTAATGTGTATAATGTATATTGCTAATTAGTGATCGTTATCGAGTATCGACGTTAAGACAATCGACATACGTTAGCCAAAAGTTTAATTTTGAAGAAAATTTCAAAATATATAATAATATATTACATAAACATATGAAATATGTATCTACTTGTAGTTATATATCATAAATATAAATTAAAGAAATATGCATAATATAAAAAAAACATAAATGATTGAATAAGAATTTTTATTTTATTTGGAACTAAAAAAGGAACTCGTTCATTTTCCAATGGAATGCCAAAGGAACGAATTCTTTTTTATAAGGAACTTGACAAACACTGCACTTGTGCAGCAGCAGTCGGGTATACGCGGTGCACGTGCACGCGCATCGCCTGCACAAGTCGTCGTTTGCAATATAGGTATAATAACAGCGGTATAGCTGGTAGGCATAGGTAACACGCGCCGGGCGTACAGGTTCTGCGGGTAAATAAATATCTAATTACGATACCGATCGCGCCTCGCCTATCGGTCAGTGCATCTCGTGCAGGTCGTCGACGACGATGATGACGTGCCTGGTTGCGGTATTAAAATATAAATATATTATATAGGTACCCACACACACACACACACCATACGCGCATCATCGTTATTATTATTATTATTATTATTATTAATACGTTTTATGCACTGCGTTGTGTTCACCCGGGCCCGACGAGATGGCTCGGTTTTTTTTTTTTATTTCCATTTCGGGGGGTACAGGTGATGGTGTGTCACGTGCCGCTAATTATTATTGGATTCGGACAACGGCGCACGCGAACGGTAAATACGACTGCGCGATGTAATAAAATAATAAATTATCCTCCGCCCCATCACCACCAACCCCCCCCCCCCCGTCACAGCCGCCGTCGCCGCAGCATGCCGGCGGTATATAATAATAATAATATCGTGCTATCGAGTATATTAGTACCTACCTTATGATATTATGTGTAATGTGCACGTATATAATATGTGTGTGTGTGTGAGTGTGTGTGATATAAAACGCATTCATCACGACGACGAGCGTTTCAATTATTGCGGTCGAGGGGTGGGTGCGAGGGTGGGTGGATGGATGTAATACGCGTATACTATATAATATTATTATTATTGTTATGGACACGAGCTGCCCCGGTCCATATGCCACGACTCGCGCGGCCGACGACGGCTCGACCAGGAACCATGTGGCGTCGTAACAACCACCCCCGCCGCCGCCGCCGCCCTTGTCCCTACAATATATATATATATATGTGTGTGTGTACATTATTATTTTCTACACCACCACCACCTACGGGTTGGGCTGCAGCGCTGCGTGCTCGGGAGAGGATATATGCCCATATGTCGTCGTCGTCGTTCGGCGTCGTCATAGGACGACGCACGTTAATTGGTTTTTATCATTTAATATTGTATTATACATTTAGGAATTTTTTACGCCCGACGTTCGCGTCAGGCGAACCTACCAGCTAGGTACGACGTTGTGGAGCAGGAGGCAAGTCGGTTTTTATATTATTACTATTTTTTTTTTTTTTTACACTCGTTCGAAACCCAATCGGCCATCTATTATAGGTGTATATTATTATTAATAAAACGTGTATCATTATATTATTATTATTATCATTAGGTAGGTTAGACCCACACACGCGCGCGCGCGCACAAATACAATACAATTAATCCGCAAAGTCATCGTCTACTGTTCCGAACCGCCGCCGCCGCTGGAAACCGATACGCCGTATCTGTTGTAATTATTATTGCGCGATATTATACACACACGTACCCTACCACCCACCTACATCGTGTTTTATATTATTAATATCCGTCGTCGGCATCGATATCAACCCGTTGTGCAACAGCAGCAGCGCCATTCATCCCCCCCCCCCCACGACGCTCGGGTGATTCACACCCGACAGTGCACACCCCGATCCGGCTCTTTCAATAATGCAGTTTTATTCGAAATCGCATTTTCGAACATGATACACTTATAGGGACCATATTATTTTCCGATTCTCGACACTTCTCGTAACGCCACATATTGTTATGGGAGTGCGACCTGTTTTCAAACGAGAACCTCTCTTTACTGGAAATGACATAATATTAAGCTATCAAAATGTATGGCTACAGAATGATTGAGAACGCGAAAACCTTTTTGGCCGAACGATTGCGAACACTTAAAATTAACAAAGGACTTACCACAGACCCCCCCCCCCCCCAAAAAAAAAAGAATACGATTTTTGAACGACTTTACGTGGAACGTTGTCATATAATTTATTTGGCTATTGAAAGATTCAGTAGTATAACTTTATCTAAAATAAATATTCTTGAAAAAAGTCACAAGTCAATAATTATAATCTTATACAAATTGAAATCACCTAATAATATGTAATATATAGTATTATGAATATAACATGTTATATAATATGTAGAATTTATAAAAAATTTAATACATACACAATGATTTTTTAAACCTCCATTTATTCTGATTTTTAGAATTTTTAAATATACCTGAAAACCATATTTTCAAATTTCTAATCATTTTGTACTACCCAAGGAGTGTCCTGTGGCGATACAAACTTCAAATGAAAATCCCCTTTTGTGGGTTGATTCTCATTAAAATGTTGATGTATCTAAATCAAAGTTCTAACAAGTAGTTTCTGAGTTCATGAAATGTTCATACTAAGGTGCTCAAATATTAACGTGCTCAAATTATCGTTCGATTAAATTTGGAAACATTGGAAAATTAATTAAATATCCAGCGTTCTCAATCGTGTTACCAAAAATAACATTCTCAATTGTATTTTACCGAAATTTATAATATCATCTTAATAGGTCCATATATTATTAGTATTGTACGTCAACGTTTTCAAAACAATTATCCACCGAATGATTTTCAGTAAAAAGGAAAATGAGTTCTCGTTTTGCCCCGGTGCGTAAGTAGGTACAGCGGAACTTTCGGTTTATTTTTGACAACCAAAACCAACTTAGAACCAATACATCATCTACTGTTCCAAACCGCTGCCAAATCGATAGGCCGTATCTGTTATGATAATAAATGCACGTTTTCAAGCTAATCGTCGGCTAAATAATTTGCAGTAAAAAAAGGGTTAGAGGGCCTCGATCTTATTTGAAAATTACAAGTTCGTATCGCCACAGGACACTCCTTAAGTAGAACAAAAATTCTTAGAAATTTGAAAATATTACGATCTATATATAGGTATACTTAAATATGTTTTAAAAATCAGAATTAGAAATAAAATATGTTCTATTAAAGGGAAAAACGGGGGTGAGCGTGCTGAAAAATCGCTATATAATATATAGTTTGTAGTCTATAAGGTCTACTACGATTAACCGTCGACAGGGTCTATACGACACTTGATATTGTGTACCTACCTGCGTATACCAAGCCGCCGCGTTTGTATAATATATTATATGAATATAATATATATAATATATATATATTATAATATGAACCTACACCGGACGTGCGTATATAGAACGGAAGAAACGTGTTGGAAACCACTTCGTGTGGATAATATTCTATGTATCACAGTATAATATATGCCGCAACCTAGCACTGTATGTATTAATATTATTATATATTATATACGCCGCCCTCCATTTCACAACCCCGCACCGCGACTACCGACCACCCCCCCTCACACTCATCCTTTCCTTATTTTCACGTCGCATAATAACATATCGTATACTATTATAATATACTCTATGTGTATACTGTTACGATTTCAATCGATATCGGTCGTCACGTCTTACAGCACCGCTGCAGCAGATAGGTAATGTACGACGTGCTGCAGCGGTGTCAGCTCAGTCAAACACCCGTTCGAGAACCGCGATCTGTATCCTTTTTAGCATTTATACTCAGGAGAAGTAACGCTAACGCGGTTCCTCCTCCGTCCCTCAATTAACTCGGGAAAAAAAGCATTTCCGCTTATATGGTCATTACAGACAATACAATGAACTGAATAACCGCAGATTGCCGACATGAAACAATAATAAAAAAAATAGCAACAATCATCTTACTTTGATAGTTTAATGTCTACCAAGTTATTGTATAATATTACCTATATAGCAAGGCTGGGAAAATTGATAATTTTTTTTTAACTCTGTTAAGTTAATATCATGCACCAATAACAAAAAGTTAAAAGTTAATTTAACTACCTGTAGGTTTACTCCGTTAAGTTAATACACACTTTTTATTAAGTTAAAAATAAGTTAATTTGTCTATACAATAACGCGAGCACAATTAATTGTTTCCCAACCCAAAACTAAATTATAGACAATAGTGTTTATACTTTATACAGTATTTCCATATAAGTTAGATTCGAATGATATACATTTTTAACTTTAAACAATTCGCGGTAAATATTTTTTTGACATGATAACGAAGTAGACTGAAATAGTGAAATGTACCTATATATTAAATTAAAAACAAAATAAATTAACTTAACTTGCTTCTTAAAATGAAAAATTAATTCGTTCATTTCACGTTACCTAATTAAAGAAGACATTTAGTTAGTTAACATTAAGTTAATGAAAAGTCAGAAGTAACTATAGTTAATGTCCAGCCTTGATATATAGTACCTGCATACCTACTAATTAATATAACCATCATAGGAAATTATTATCGTACCATAGGCGCAACAAGGGTTAGAATTCTGACCAGGCTACCGGATACAGTCCACCCAACAAAACTATTAATCATTTAAAATAACCCGCATGGGGGACTCTTATCATAATAAATAAGGGATATATTTTTTTTTTTGGGGGGGGGGGGGCTAAATAGTCAGAGGGGGCTAAGCCACCGTTAGTTGTGTTACTGATAGGCACACGAGTCTAGATTATTTTAGAACACAAGTTTACCGTGGTCCACAATTCAGTAATTACCGTTGTATCAAAAATACTGTATACACTTATAACTTAGAATTTGTACAATCATAATATTACAAACGTATTTTTTTTAAGTAAATGTACAATTTTCCTGGGTCGAAACACTTTCATATTAATCCATAGCTGGTAACACCCTAGATAGGTACTGGTATCAACATTTTAAATGCCAGCCCTTGTCAAAAATGGTCACGGAAAAACATGGCCAAATACAAAAATAGTCAAGAGAAAAACAATTTGTGAGCAACAAATGAGTATTTATACTTATTACACGAGTCTTAACTGTCTTAGTATCTTACAGGGCATCCCATAATTATGTTTCCGCAGAAAATAACATTTACCTATTTGCAAATATTATATGCAATTTTTTATTCATATTCTAAGACTGTAGTGCGATATGTATATAAATCCAAGAAATCTATATTATATATATATGGGTCAGGAGCTAAGTAATATCAAATTACCTCAAACTAAATGTACCTACCTATAATATTAATAATAATATTAAACCATTTTAATATTAGGTAGTTTCTAAAACTTAAGAAAAACGTGATTATTTATATGTACAACAAATACAATTACAATATAAATTAGAAAAAAAAAATGGGTAAGTGGATAGCGCTCTGCTGTACAGTAGGTTACAATTGGGTCAATGTATAATGGTCAGTATATTAAACTTGAATTCAATGATATAATATCATTGAATAAGAAAAAGGATTCTGAACAGAGACGGTTTGTCAATCTGGATATTTTATATTATTATTATTTATTATAGCCTGTAAGTTAAATTGTTATTTTAATATTATAATTTTTTATTCGTTTCTATGGTGATGAAAAAAGCGTATTAGAAATTAAAATACCATCTTTAGAAGTTTTTCGTAATTTATCGGTAGTTTTTCCTGTGGCATTAAATAACTATTGAGAAAATCGAAAAATGACCTCTCTAAAGTACCATCTTGATCCAAATTTCTAAAAGATAAGATACTCTATGTTAAAATCGAAGTACTCCTTCTGGTAGAAATTTCGTAGACAGGATAAAAAAAAAAATATAAACACCATTGTAAAACCACGAGATCCCTCGCTCCGTTCAGAATCTTAAATCGTATTTTTAAATATTTCAGAAATAATATTTTGATATTACAAGTTTGGATTACGATGCGTTCTCGTTTTTGGAAACAATTATATATATGACTACTCGAGTCCGTACAAAAAGTTCCATTATTATACATTTTTAACATTCCGACGGAGATTTAGTAACTATACAAAATATAAACCAGCTACCTCCAACCCTTCTGCAATATTTTTTTCGGTATTCAATATTTTCAAGCGCAGGTGGAAAAACATTGTGTTCAAACTAAAAAAAAAAAAAAAAAAAAAAAAAAAAATAATAATAAACGTTAACAACAATTGGAGCCTTTTATTCATGTCATAACTACACAATAATAATCGAGTCGTCTGACTGATATGACAGCTATTTTATCCACGTCGTGTATAATGTGCGCGCATATTATAGTTACACATAATAATTCATAAAGATAATAATATTATATGAATGCGTGATGTGTACGATAAGTAATATGTATATTGTATGGTATACCGTTCATTGATAAATCGGTATATCATAATATATTATAATGAATTCTGAGAGTAAGCAAAAACTAGGTACAGACGAATCGAATACATACACGCATAATGTGGATATTCATAATATATTATACAGAGTGTAACAGAAAGACCTGGCCTGACCTGACCTGACCTGACCTGACCTGACCTGACCTGATAAATGAAAAATGAATAAATTTGTAAAAATTAGGTACATTTATAATAAATTAATAAATTAAAATAAATTATAGAGGATGTCAGCGCAATGTTTGTTTTCTATCTCAAACTCACGCACAACATAAATAAAACGCTTTCGCCTATAATCGTTTTTTATGATTTTTGAGTAATCCCAGAGTAAAATCGCTTATTACAATAATTATAGAGGATAATATTTTTGAGGGTTTGACATATCGGTTTTAAATGTTATTATTATTTGACTAAGTATTTGACTTTCAAAATAATAAAAAAAAATTATAAATTTAAACGATGTTTAAATATTTATTGTTTGAGGTAATATTTAGATGAATCAATATTATATGTCATACCCTCAACAAAAAAGAACTATTCTCAATCATTTTTGTAACAAAATGTTCCATATTTCTACTAATTATTACAATAGTGTTATAATATGCAATCCATGAACAAGCAAAATAATAAATATTTTTTTTTTGTGAGCTGAAAAAAATCATGTTTGAGCTACCTTTTAGCTATATTAATAAACTATAAACGCCCTCCAAGTCTCAATAGGAATCTATAATTTATATAACATTTATTGAAAACGGCAAGTAGTTTTCGAGTCTATTAATTTTGGATAAACTAACGTAGGTTAAAAATATTGTATCAAAATTGTTATATCAGATCAATTATATTATTTATTATTATTAATATATTATATTACATTAATGTGTAACTAATTTGTGGCAACCATTTATATATAAAAAAAAAAAGGCGGGTAAGTCGTGGATGTCGCTCTGCAGTACAGTAGGTTACAAGTGGGTTACTGTAATGGATGGAATTAAATTTGAATCCAATGATATTATATCATTGTATACGAAAAACGATTCTGAACGGAGATGATTTGTCAGTCTAGGATATATTATTTTTAAAGAAAAACTTATGGAGAACCTTGTACCAAATTTTAAAAACTTAGTTATAAAAGAAAAAATTTTTACGATTTTTCAACCACTAAATTACTTGCAAATTTTCGCAATTTTGACATATTTCGTATAAATTTGAACTTTAAATGCTTATAAATAAAAATTGTGACAATGTATTCCTTTTATTTTGCAACTGCTATTGTAAAAATATGTTAGGAGCCTTGTATTAAATTTCCAAATCTTAGAATTAAAAAGAAAAACTTTAATGAATTTCTGTCTAAGATAATTTGAACATTGCCGTAATTTTTACGTATTTAGTCAAAATTTGAACTTTAAATGCTTATAAAAAAAAAATCGTGACTATATATTTCTTTTATTTTTCAATTGCTATTGTAAAAATATATTATGAGCCTTGTATTAAATTTTGAAATCTTAGATATAAAAGGAAAATTTTTTATGAATTTCTAGCATAAAATAATTTACGAATTTTCGTGATTTTTACATAATATGTTGTCAAAATTTGAACTTTAAATGCTTATAAATAAAAATTGTAACAATGTATTCCTTTAATTTTGCAACTGCTATTGTAAAAATATGTTAGGAGCCTTGTATTAAATTTCCAAATCTTAGAATTAAAAAGAAAAACTTTTATGAATTTCTGTTTAAGATTATTTGAACATTGCCGTAATTTTTACGTATTTAGTCAAAATTTGAACTTTAAATGCTTATAAAAAAAAATTGTGCCTATGTATTTTTATAATTTTTGAATGGGAGTTAGACCAACATATGTGGACCCTTCTATTAAATTTTCAAGTATTTTGTCCCAGCTAATTTTTTTTTTTATCAACATTTATAAAAAAAAAATCAAAAAAAATCGATTATTTCAATTGCCTATAAATAGATTAAAAATTAGTGAAATATTTTGAAAATAAAACTATATAAAGAAAATGTCAATTTAAACAACTGGTAAAATTTTCAAGTGTCTACGACTCATACTTTTTGAATAATAACAAATATCAAAAATCGTTTGAGGCTAAACCGTTATTTAATGCGGTTTTGTAAAAATTTAAATTTCAAACACTCCTAAAAATTTTTTGTCTTAGTCCGGTTGAGTTTTTTTTACAGATATTTAAAGAAAAACTTATGGAGAACCTTGTACCAAATTTTAAAAGCTTAGTTATAAAAGAAAAAAATTTTACGATTTTTCAACCACAAAATTACTTGCAAATTTTCGCAATTTTGACATATTTCGTATAAATTTAAACTTTAAGCACTTATAAAAAAAAATTGTGACTAACGATTTTGGATTTTTTTTTATCACTGTGAGAACAACTTATAAGAAACCTTGTATTAAATTTTCAAAGTTTTCTATCCAACCAAAAATTTTTTATCGTTATTTTAAAAAAAAATACTTAGAAAAATTGAAAATTTCATTTGTCTATAAATAGCTCAAAAAAAGTCGAAACACTTTGAAAATTTAACCCTGTATAGACAACGCTAATATAAACATCTGTTGCAAATTTCAAGTGCTTACAATAATTATTTTTTGAGTTACAGTAAAATTAAGTTTTCGTTTTTGTCAAAAATTGGTTTTGCGTAAAAATTCGCGTTTTTCCGTTATTTTTTTAAGGTTTTTCCTGCCGCTTTTGAAAAGTATTGGGAAATTT
>NC_042493.1:122401060-122429604 GCF_005508785.2 Acyrthosiphon pisum
AAATGTTCCATATTTCTACTAATTATTACAATAGTGTTATAATATGCAATCTATGAATAAACAAAATAATAAATATTTTTTTTTTTGTGAGCTGAAAAAAATCATGTTTGAGCTACCTTTTAGCTATATTAATAAACTATAAACGCCCTCCAAGTCTCAATAGGAATCTATAATTTATATAACTTTTATTGAAAACGGCCAGTAGTTTTCGAG
This sequence comes from Acyrthosiphon pisum, assembly GCF_005508785.2. Classification (NCBI taxonomy): domain Eukaryota; kingdom Metazoa; phylum Arthropoda; class Insecta; order Hemiptera; family Aphididae; genus Acyrthosiphon; species Acyrthosiphon pisum. The sequence goes on from NC_042493.1 coordinate 122,401,274, forward strand.
TCTATTAATTTTGGATAAACCAACGTAGGTTAAAAATATTGTATCAAAATTGTTATATCCGATCAATTATATTATTTATTATTATTAATATATTATATTACATTAATGTGTAACTAATTTGTGGCAACCATTTATATATGAAAAAAAATACTAATTTTCTATACTATTACTATTTTATATTAATATATGCAACCAATGTAATCATTATTTATACCTATTTACAAAAATCCCACAGAAAATGATCGTTTCTGGTTACTTTTCCCATTTTTCTTTCTGTAGTATCCTCATTCGGAATACTATACAAATATTTGAAGAAAAAAAACAAATGAGGCAATTCGGTCCAGCCGTTCTCGATCTTATACCAACGAGCAGCTTTTCATGTTTTGTATTATATAAATGAATGTTTGTCTATTTGTCTGTCTGTCTGTCTGTGTGTTTTTTATGCATTCCTAAACCGTGGCTGGACCGATGTTGATGAAATTTGGTACAGAGATAGATTAGACCTTCGGACAGAAGATAGGCTAATTTAAAAAGGAAGAGGAACAACCCCGGGAGGTGCTCGAACAGGGATTTTGAGATTTCCGATGGACATTTTTGTTTTTAAATGGCTATTATTATTATTTTTAACATATTATTCATATAGAGTTGGCATTTTTAATGGGCAAAGAAATGCATCGGATCGGCTTGTATAAGATAAAAACAGTACGTTTATTATTAATATTATTACCTAACTACTGATAAATACTTAAAAATAACAAATAATTTTTTTTACATCAGTCCATCTTCGGAGGAAAAATATAATCTCAGTAGATTGTTATCGAAAAGAAGTTTGGCCACCCCTGCGGCCTAAACCATTGCGCTATATAATTAACTATCAACACGTGTGTTTCGTACACTTGTTTAGGTATCATATATCCGACATGAGGAGTATATGTATATAATAATATGTGTGTATATACGACGTATCAGAGGCACTATCGTTAATGGCTATATACTATGCTCTGGTATGGGTCGTACTGCAGTAGGTATTTGACAATATATGTGTCTTTGTCCAGAAATCTGTCTCGCATAATAATAATATATATTTTAATGATCGTACGAATGTTCTAACCTAACTAATATTATGTGGCCGCGATGACTTAAATATTTTAATGACGAGAGATTTTTACATTCCCGAGGCTGACGTTTTTTTGACGTGATTTATTTAGGCATTTATATTAGTTTATATTATATACCACGATGGGTATATTAGTTTGTGCGTATTTATTTTATTTGTTATGGTATTAATTTATTTATTATTTCAGTACAAATAAAAATTTAAAAAACATTGTGGAAGACAGACACAGCATAATAATAAAGGACAATTAATATTAAATAAATAATATGATATAACAAATTATTTTAAGAATTAGAAATCACCGAATAATTATTAATGTTGAAACACAAAAGTCATATAGGTACTTATTTATTTGTATTTATTTATTTCTACTAACAAAAAAATATAATAGTATACAAATATACAATACGTGAGATATATAACTAGAAGTTACTCTACACTGAGGAAGACCCCCGTGTTGTAGAGTAAGAGCACTTATTATTCAGTGCCAAACACAGTTGATAAATAATAATAATAATAAAATAATAATGATAGTAAGAAAAAACCAAACAAAGTTCAACTGAATAGTTGAATATAAAAATAAAAATTGTAAATGGTAAAATAAAGTAAAAGAAAAAAATCACATTTTAGTACTTTAGATGATTAAAGATTATTGTAGAACTGTTATTTTTATTATAATTAATAATAATAACAATAATAATAATTATTATTATTATTATTTATTATTTGATAATATTATATTCTACTATGACAGGAAATATCTATTATGTTTAACAAAATTTTATGTACGATCTGAAATAATTAGAAAAATCGTTTACATTATAATATCAAATTTAATACATAAATTAAGACTGATATTTAAGGGATATTTACTATTATTTGTTTTTGTACAATGCCGTATTATACCGTATAGACCTTTCAGTACCTTAAATTATCGAAAATCGAACACAGGTTATGATAAATTGTATATTAATAGGTATATGGAAATTTTTTAAATAGCTAATAATTTCAGAAAACATTTTAAAAACCACAAAAATACAACAATTATTTTGGAGTAAATCAATGTTATTTAAAGTTATTGTTACCAATCCTGATATATTATTATCTAGTTACTAGAAATAATATTAATTTAAAATAATGTAGTTACAATTTATTATTAATTATATCGACTAAATTCCTAAAAAAAAAATTTGAAAACTTTTGCTCTAAAAATTATTAAAATTCCCTTATTCTTGAATAAAAATAAGTGAACGAAAAAAGAAACAAATAAAACCGTTCATTTTTCTCTAAAAAATTAACGAAATTCCAATGTGTTCCATCACACGAATAGGGAGCTGTGTTCCGGAATCCGGTTAAGTTCCTGAAAATTAAACGAAATCATTGGAACAAGTTCCTTCCAAACGCCTGTGTACAATATTATATTGGGAAATCACAGTAATATTTTTACTCTGTAGTACCTAGGTATACTTCGTTTGTTCATAAAATCATATACGTAGGTATATTGACTTTGTATAAATCATGATATCATATTATTATAATATTATATAATTAATTATTAATGTAGGCATAAAATGGCAGATTAGGATATCGCCTAGAGCTTCGCTCTTTACTTTTTCCGTTATAAGTTCCGTATGGGGTTTAAATAAGTTATAATACTCTGCTTGTACGACTAAGGTTTGAGCTCAGCATATTTGATGGTTCGAGAGTTGCACAAATGCGTATGCATGAATTCTGTTAAAACCATAGTAGCTGATAGGTAGGTGGATAGGTACCTACTCACTTTGTTCCGCCTTAATACCTCATATGAGACGCGTATATAAACAAATTAACACGAGTTTCAAAAGCAAACATTAGATTATTGTTTTTGTCTGCAATAGTAGCGGTCTGACCGAAAATGATTACTTATAATATAATATAATATTATTTTGATCTTAAAGCGCGTATATTATGAATCGCATACATATTTAGAGGATATAATTATAATATAAGCGAGCACTATTTGTTTTCCCTCTCTGCAGCGATCGCAATTGCTTGCAATACGGCAAAATTTGCAGCTTTCAGCAGAACCGCAACCATGTGTCGGTATATATTTAGCTAGTATACATTAGCGTGAATTGCTAACCTATTTTCAAACTCAAACCGAATAATAAACATTATTAAACTAATTTATATGTAAAACTAATTTGAGAAACTATTGTATTACCTGTATGCAACTAAATACCCCATTTTTTGTTGTAAGCTAATAACCTTAGCAGTTGAAGCTGTACCATGAATAAAAAAAAAAAATTTACATTATATTATAAAAACATTATTCGCGTTTGTGCGTTCACATTATCTGTTTTATTTATTCTATGCAAGTTGTATAAAATATTACAATTTAAAAATACTTAAATATTTCTTTAAAACATTCAATATTGTAAAAAATCCATCGAATTAAAGTTTTATTATAGATCGATTCACTCAAATTATAAATGCTGACAACATTGGTTGGGTTTGCCGAACACACATTTGATATGTTGTACGTGGGTCTAAGAAAGAAATCAATTAATGGTATACGCTGACATCTTCTCAATATGCCATTATTTAGTAGTGTGAAAAGTTGTGATTTCATAGCACTTAAAATTGCGAGAACATGCGTTCAAACCTTAAATATTGCTAAAAATTGTCAATAAAAACAACAACAAAAAACAGAAACTTATTCATTATTAGATACCTATAGGTGCTAGGGTATACTTATTAGAAATTTATCACTTAAAATAATAATTATTTTTGTTCGACGATAACCATAAATTACACAAACCACGATCAAAATCAACAGATAACAAAAGTGTAAAATTACAACCAAATAATATAAAATTATTAACGCCGATGCTTGCGTCCGTATGGTCTATTTACTTTAAAAATAGTTTATAATCAAAAACACGTTTATTAAAGTATTATTAAATAAATACACCAATTTTTATTTTTAAAAAAACAGGTCAAAGTTCACATATTTCTTTAAAAGTTCAGAAATTGCACTAAAATTTGAAAAATATCAAAATATATAAGACTACGCAAAATTAAATTTTTAATTCAATTTCTCCAAATTATGTAACAAATTTTAGGTAAACTTACCCTGCTATTCCCAAAGCATTTTAAAAGAAATATGAAATTGCTATAATACCCCATTCCTGGTAAGTTATGTGTATAAAAAAGTTTTGATCCAAAAACTAATCATTGTAAAATTCGGATATAATAGACTATTCGGATCCACATAATTTTCGTATGGAGTTTTAACGGTATGGTATTAAATTTTATACCATACATAATATTTAATATTTTTAAATTTAACAACTCAACTTTGACGTACCTACCCGATAATAATAATAAAAAAAAACGGTATGAAACAAACTGACAACGATGGTTTAAATTCAAAGCATATGTAATCCGGCGTTTCGAGAATTCGACAACACTTATTTAAAAAAATTAAAACTTTTCACTTAACTAACAGTATTGCAGTTGTACAAAATATAATATTTACAAATTTTAGTAAATTAAAATAGTTTTATTAGCTCCCAAGATGAATGTATTTTATGATTGCACAATAATAGTTGGGGATTACTTATACATTGGTATATATATTAATATACATAGAAAATTGGTTATATATTGGTTTTTAGAAATTTTGTATGTTTCTGATGTCTTTTTTTTTTTAATTGAATACTGAAGACCATCGATTTCACGTTAAATTCCAAACTAATCATACGCGTGTTATACCTACGTAAATTATAACACATAGTACTTATAATATATTCAATATTATTGCATCTTCATAATAAATTGTAAAAATGTTAGAAAAAAATCAGAAATATATATTATATTCTATTGGCTTGGTTTTACTTCAAAGAATTTACTCTCATATTTTAACTCAATAATATATGTACAATGTGTGTTATTGTTAAGGGTTGCATTTCTTTGTCTATTAAATAATTTGCGTCACGGCCAACAATTTTGTATGTACAGCGATACAACACATGTGGTTCCGGTGGTGACTGGTGGATTATCATTATAAATGGCTTCATACATTATACATAATATTCTATATTATATAGGTGCGGAGAAAATATTATTTTAAGGGCGTTGCATGCTGCGATTTGCTGTCTTTGTCTAACACACGTGCAACATAAGAATAACGACCTAAGCGCCTGACAAAAAATTAAGGTAGGTACTTCTAGTTGTTCAATTTAAAAAATGTAAAGATTTTTAAATTAGTAAACAAGTTTACTTTGCATCGGTCGAAGTACTTTTTTAATATTTTTTAATACAATTTATAAAATAAAATTATAAAAAATTTAAAATTTAAAATGTACATAAAAATTATATATTTAAAATTCTCATCAAAATATTGTCACAATTGAAAAAGTACTTCGACCGATGCAAAGTAAACTTGTATGCTAATTCAAAAATCTTTACATTTTTTAAATTGAGCAACTAGAAGTACCTTAATTTTTGTCAGGCGCTTAGGTCGTTATTCTTATGTTGCACGCCGTGTGTTAGACAAAGACAGCAAATCGCCGCATGCAACGCCCTTAAAAGTAAACGTTTATTTTCTCGAAAAGTCTTAACGTTTTTGCGAACAGTTTTTTTTTTTTTTTTGATAATTAGTCATTATTTTACTCAATGCGCAAAACTATATTTTTTTACAAATTTTATCGTTATCAAATTTTGTTGTTTTTTTTTACTTTTTAGATTGAATATCTTGTTTTATTATATGAAAAAGTGATTTCCAAAAATCGGGAAAGTGGGTTCTTACCTTAAAATATAATAATACTTTCAAGGTGGCCCATCAATCAGAATCCAGGGGGGTGACAATAATATCATAAGACCAAGACTAAGAAACAACAAAATTGTTTTTATTAAAGAACATAAAATAGATATATATGACATAGATAAACGATGTACCTGTGTATTATTACGTCATGTAATATAATATCATCAGTAAATAAAGTTTATTATTCAAAATTAAAAAAAAATTGTATAATTTCACATTTGTCTAGGGGCGGTGACATATGTCACCACCTTGCACCGGCCCCTAATGGGCACCTTGATTACCTTGTATAATACATATTGTAATAATTATATTGGCATTGAATTCTCATTGGAGAGTTCAGCAAAGTTAATAACTTGCCCAAACACATTGCATTTTTCAAAAAAATTCGCCCAAACGCAAATTACCCTATAACTTGATAGAGAGAGAAAGAGACGTAAGATTATATTATACAGATGACTGTGTTTTAATTTACCTGACTATAATAGTTTGAATAGTATAACACGACATGTGCTAATGTGCCATAGTTATATAATAAAAATCGAATTATTTTTTACAATAAATAGGCCATGGGGGCATGCTGTTTTTAATCAAGTCTTATACACCTAGTTAAGTTCATTGTGAATAACTTTATAGAATGTTGTGGACTTACGCATGACTAATCAAGTGTATATACTATCAACGGTCATATAGGAACAGATGGGCTCGAGAGATTCTATCAAGCTTGTAAGACTTAATTGCTTTGAGAAAGAAATGCCGTTGCATCTACATCCTACGAAACATCAAGAAAAAAAATATTTTTCTTAGCTTTGGACGGCGTCACACCCGCATGTGGTGTCGTCTCCGTCTTACAAATGTACAACATAGCAAAAACTGTTTTACTTGGGACAAATTTTGTCTTTCTGTGTTTGTAGTAATGGCATGTGCACAACAATTTCTGAGTATAGAGGTTAGAAAATTAACTATGCAACAGCGTGCCTAATATTTTTTAGACAACATAAATACAATAAAAGTTATTTACTTCTAAACATTTGGTTTTTTTGTTTTTCATTTGCTTGTAAAAAATGATTAGATGGTGCTATTAAAAAAAAAGCACGTTGTTGCGCAGATGAAGTTCTTTTTTACGTGTTGGGAAAATTTGAAAGTTCTACAAGAAGTATGGTGCGAGAAAAGTTGTCCCGCGCAAAAAAGTTTTTGCTATGTTGTACATTTCTAAGACGGAGACGAAACATGCGGGTGTGACGTCCTCTTAATAATCTTATTAATGAAATATAACTCATTAACTATTTACAGTATTATTTTTAAAATTAAGTTCAGATTATAGTTATTAATGTACCATCGTGATCTGTGCTGAGAATTAATAACTCAGATTCTTGCTTATATTTTACCCTTCGTGGATTGAGATTTGACACGAGCTTTTCAAATGACAAAACTTAGGTATATTATTTTTTAGTAAAAAATATGTGTCGATTGATTTGGGTACGGAAAATAATATTTTATACTTCTTATAAGTAGGTAATCAGATTATTGCTATAGAAATTTGTAAAATGCTTTTCGAAAACTTTGAAAATTGTTTAAACATTATACAGGGTGTTCAAACACGACGCAAATAAACTTTGTTGTTAGTGTGTTGATATTGTATGTAGGTATGGCAAACTCAGACTGGCAGATAAAATGGTCCTGTCAAATGGGTATTATTTTTAATCTAAGTAGGTTAAGTAAAAACACTTATTCAGTACATTATATACAACTATACAAGTAATTGTGTATTAATTTTAAGTCGAATAATCTTTTCGTTTTATTAATGATTTTGATCTATTATTTGATGGCCCGTATCATGTTTAATATTGAACTCATTCAAAGGTTCAGTAGAAACGTACAGATAATAAAGGCATATAATTTTTAACTTCCATGTGGTATGACGCTGTAACAGTCATTGATTATAATAATTATTATAATTTAATAATCATTATACTATATTATTATATATTACTACTTACTAGTGTGATTGAATTATTTTATATTTTCAATGTAATTGACTTCAAGTTAATATATATTTTTTTTATTTTTACCATTCCCGGAAAATAATAAATTATAGTAGTAGACGGCCCCTTTTGTTGACGATTGATATATTGGCATCATTTAAAAGACTTATTTTCTCAATATTAACATCGTAATACTAATAACACGAATATAGTAAATGTATCATCATATTATAATTAATTATATAACATTCATCAACGTTGGTTTTCTAGTGGGTACATTTTTATTAAACCACTGATTCAATAAAACATCGATGACAAGTATATATCATTACACACTAATGAAGTTATTAAAAAGGTAACACACTTTACTTTAAATATTATGATATAAGATAATGTGTGTACAATGTTATACACACTGTACCTAATAAATCGTAGGACGTAAATCCGTATACGTAATTTATTTTATCGGGAGCATATCTAATATAAGCATATTCGATAATATTATTGTAAACACTTAATTTAAATTTTTAATGTTTTTTAATGAATAATTTAAAATATAAAACCATAATTCATGCAATAAATGTACTAAAATCAGGATTTTTAAATTGATTACACCGATATTATAGTTAACAAACACGATTATTAATACATAAATCATAATATATTCAGACATTCAGTGTAAAAAATATCGTGTATATTAGTACAATGGAATATAATAGAATACATTGTTGTAACGGTAACATATTTATAATAATATAAATAATTAATATTTGATGCGAAAAAACATCGACCCATTTATTAGAAATAGCCATTGAACATTACGTTTTCAATTATTTTATATTTTTTACATAATATAAAATTTACAATTTTATCATTTAGAAAATATTTTGTAATATTATTATTCAATCGATACAACACTCACGTACCTATGTCTAGAATTAAAAAATAACAGTTAATCAAAGATATTATAGACTACTTAGCATACAGGATGATTTTTTAAGCATGATCATGCTTCCCTTTAACACGGGAACATATTTTATTCAAATTCTGATTTTTAAAATTTTTAAATATACCTAAAGATGATATTTTAAAATGTATGATATTTGTTGTACTATTCAAGTTGTGTCATGTTGTGATTCAAACTTCTATTTTTTAAATAAAATATTTTTAAATAAAAACCACCCCCCCCCCTATTTTTACTGCAAATTATTTAGCGGACGATTTTCTTGAAAATTCTAATTTATGTAAATCATAATTCTAATGAGTAGTTTCTGAATTATTAAAATGAATATAACTACTAAATATATGTAGTATTTATTATATTTGGATAATTTTTACAAATTACTAATATTGATAGATGAATAGTAATTACTAACTTTTTCAAAATCGTCTAAGCTCCCATATTTACTTAACCCATAGCTATATTATTCTTAGTAAATACTCAAAGTTATATAACTCAAAAACTATTCGTTCGAATTTTGATTTAGATACATCATAATTCCTTAGAGATTCAAAAAATCGTCTTCAATTTGAATATATTATGCAAAATTTAAGCATAAAAATAGCGTGAGCGTGCTTAAAAATCACCCTATAGTAAAAGTTCAAGGCCTATGCAGTTAAAGATGAATATAATATTATGTATGTGATCTTAATTTTTTATAGCATATTATAAAATATATAGAGTTAAGAGCAAGTACAGACATCATGATATTTTATGTTTATGTCGATACAAAATGTTAATAAAAATATTAAATTTAACTTTAACTTGTATGTTAGGAAAAAATAACATTTTCTTCAGTATATTTGTACGTTTCGGAAAAAAAAAACGTACATAGGTACTACACAAAGTGTTCATGTATGATTTCTGTACATTGTTCGCTCGCCTTACATTGGACAAGTCGTCTTACGAGAACAAAATAATATAAAAAGATATGGAGTATATAGTATGAAGGGAGGACAATGCTACGTGTAGTGGAATATGACATTTATTATTTTGCTAGACAGAAATATCTTCGCACGTAAAAGGAATAGGTTCTCGTGCCTTTCATATATACTTACTTTTATCTTTTACTTATATTTAATTGAAAAAATTCTCGAAAATAGCTGATGTGAGGTATACTCTACGCGTTTCTATTATTTATTTTTTCTATCTAGAAGTGGGTTTGTTACTTTGAAATAAAGGTCAGTCTTATATACATCATACAGCCACGTATGGCCAAACAATTCCTAAGGGCGTATGTTATCAAAATAATATCCATTCAAACAGATATAAAATACAATATAGTATAAGCTATTATAAACTATATGACAATTATTATTTGCCATTTGGTATGAATAAAGTGGAACATAAGTTATTTTTTTAGTTAGGTATAAGATTTTATATTATTTTATTTTATATTATTGCTTGATAGCAATAATTATTTAAAAAATATATAAGTATAATATAATAGGTATACGCATAGTACAAGGGGTAACAGAAAGACCTGACAAATTAAATAACTTTATAGTTATACAATCAATATTTAAATTTTAAACCTATTTTTTAATTTATAATTCATAAACGATTGCGCTTCAAGTTCAGTAGAACATTAGTTATTTTTTGATACTAAAAATTTAAAATGTATTTATTTTTACAAAAATTAGATATACTTACCTAGCCAATTTTTAAATCTAATTTTTAGACGAATTTTGATGGTTAAAACTTTTATTTAAGTCAAGTAGCTTATTTTTTGTAATCTTATAAAACATCAATATAATATTTTTCGAATAAATTTATTTGAAACGTATAATTTTTTTAAAAATAATCTTTTTGAAAGCGTCATAACATAAGTAAATTTCTTAAATTATTTATATCCCTATAATTTTCGTAATATTGTTATCATACGTTTAACTAGTTTCGATTTATTATTTTCATTTCTCAGATCTTTCTGTTACACCCTGTATATACGTTAAGTAACTTAATAAGATCAAGCTGCAGTGGAGCGGTATCTGAAAAGGGATGGGAATCAAACACCTGAAACAGTTAAAATACCTCTCTCCATAATCAGTCATATTTTCTTAAATCATATTATATCATAAGGAATAAAATATTTACCTACTATATTATAATAATATAAGCACGAAAACAAGTACAAAGTTTCGTGTTTAGCTCGAGGACAGCACAGATTGTAGAAAACAAATAAAAAACAGTTTTTGTTGTTGTTGTTTTAAATTTGGGAACATAAAATTTAATTATTATTTATACCTCGTGGACATTGCGGAACAAACTTCGTCAGAGCTGCAGCTATATTGTCGTCAACTTAAAATCATTTTTTTTTTTTTTTTTAATGATAACTGCTTCACACGCAATGTCTCCTTCTCAGACCTCCCATATTATAATACATACCCATATCTAGCTTGTACACAATGCACAAATATCATTAAATTACGGAACATCGATATGAATAGCTGGCACTAATCGATAGCAATATTAATTGAAGGCGGACAGCTGGCGTGAAAGACTTTATTAACACGTATTAACACGTGCGCGTATTGTTTAATTTTTTTGAAAAAAAGTATAATGATACGAAACAATTTTGTCTTGTTGTACCTGTTCTGCTTAACGAAAATGAATATAATTTATATAATAATAATAGGTTAATAACTCAATTCCATAGTAATAATAATAATAATAATAATAATATAATAAGTAATATTCTTTTACTGTATATTTTATAGTTTCCCCGTGGAGCGTAATGAAAAACGACTGACAACCGAAGATAATTTTAAGAAAAACGCCATCAAGCGTGATGGTTTTTATCGAGCTCGGATCAAAATCGATACGTTGAACAGGATAACAAATTTATCCGATCACGTAGGAGTATCGCCGATGTTTGCCTACAATACACATGAGTACATAACGCACACACACACACACACACATTGTGCTGGAATTATGTCGTGCTACTACGTATATGGTCCTACAGCAGATTAACAACTTAGGTATAGACGAAGAGCAGCAATCGATGGCGGGTACTCACGTGATGAGCAAGAAGGACATTTTCCATTTAACCGTTCGACAAATATAGTATATAAGTTAATGTTTTATATGGTTTTACATTATTATGTTTTTACTGTTTTTATTTGTTTTGTGTTTTTATAACTTATATGTATAAATTATTATGACTCGGGAACAATATTACCATTTTAGGAAACCCGCACTATTTTGAACGTATAGGTATAAACTATACGTCACCGAAGTCCCACCCGGTGAAAGTTCGACTTTCCGCAAACTTTTCGACAAACTGCGGGTAAAGCAGGAATTTTACAAAGAGCTGATCAAAAATGTACAGGAATTATTGAGTAGTATACTAGGCGTCGTTCATAACCGCACACTTTCAAAAAAAAAAGGTCACCACCTGCACCTCGCAGCAGTGGGCATGACGCGTAAAGCTCTGCAAACACAAAAAGAAAATTTCTCATATTCCGAAGCCACAGCGAACACACCACCATCCGATCAACCTCTGCAAATCGTCACCAATTTCCTTAACGAGTTACTAAACCCCCTCCTAGCTGTTCTAACATCCTTGATAACCAAAATCCCACTCCCCATCACTTACACTCCTTAATAAATTATCGCACGTTTCAATAATAACGAAATTAGTTTAATTGATTAATGATTATTTACAAACATTAGAGTGTACATTTATTTCAATTTAATTATATATTGAATTATTTTTAATTATTTTTTTAATAACATTAAAATATGTTTAATTTTCAACTGTCAATCAAATGTGTGCGGTTTTGAACTGTCGACCTTTCAAATTTCTCTTTTTAACAATAGAACAAATGTGTGCGATATTGAACGGTGTAAAATGTGTGGTTATGAACGGTAAGTGTGTGGTTATGATGACGACCGCCGAGTATATACTCAATTAGTATACTACTTAAAATATTATCAAGCAACAAATTTCGCAAAATTCTAGGTTTTAATAATGTAGACTCTAGTAAAATCAAAATGTCTTATGTGAGAGCACATATGCCATGGGGCGTACAGGTGAAATATAATCTAAAATATCCTTTAGGAAATATTTTGTTGACTATTTAGTAATTAGGTTAGTGCAGTACTTAAATGAAACGCTAACGTTATATATAAAAAAAAAATGTATTGTGGCTTATTAAATGGGGAAAAGAGTAGTTTATAATTGGCTTTTTTTTAATTAACAACTTCCTAGTAAGCGTTTGCATTATTGATGTTGTTAGTTTTGTTTTATTTTGTCCATTGATGGTTTTATATAATATTAAAAAATTAAATTATTTCAATTATGGTTCACATAATTTATTCGAAATTGTTAAAATATATGTTATTCGAATAATTGAATGGGTATACTGCTTACTACTACTGCTTACTACTTACTGTTCTTTGTACTGTCAATCTAACATATTTGTAATGTAAATAATATTATGTAATATTATATTTTTATAAGTCATTTTTTTTTTTTGCTAAAAAATATAAATAAATATAATTAATAGAAAAGTTATACGGGTTATCGAGCTATGAAAGTATATCATTAATAAAATGATATAACTGTATACATTATTGTCAATCGTTAACCATCCTCTAACTCTATATTTTTATATAATTAATAGCCAATAGGCAGTGTTGAGACTTATCTAGATAAATTTATTTAAATCATAATATTAATTATTCACGAATTATTCATTAATTATTCATTTTTTTCACTAAAATTGTTCTTACAGAACACTATCCAATTGACAATCAGTACATGTTATTAATATGATATTATACTCATAATATTACCATATTCCCATGTTTTACCAGCAAATTTTAAGTTGATACGTACTTTGAAGATTGAGACATTATTTTACGAAGTTTTTCGACAAAATAAATTGTGTGCCTAATTGCACATTTGCAATTTAAAAATACTAAAAAAAAAATGTTATATATAATATTATCTAGATAAAGGTTAGATTATCTTTATCTGTATCTAGATATTTTTTTTATAAAATCATCTGTATTTAGATGAAATTTTCGTTATCTATTCTCAACACTGCCAATAGGTAATAATTTGGGCTGGGATTTTAATGCCCTAAAAAAAACCAAAAAAATGCTTTTATTCCCTAAAAATTCTTAATATTGCACTAACAAAATGTACTAGACTATTTTTATTTCTTATAATTTCGATGTAATTTCTTATATAATTTTGGTGTAAATGGTAATATACATTTTAAAGGATTGTACAAAATGTTTACAGACAGAACTGATCGTTTTGAATTTCCTTAATCTGGAAAAACAATTCTGTACCACAGAAATCAACTAACGCAAGTCCATTTTTTGAAATTTTGAGTTAGTTATACAATCAGAATATGCTTTGATCTTTTTAAAAGTGTTAAAAACGTAAGTCCTGTATACAATAAATGTGGTTATAGATAGCAAGAAGGATACCAACTTAAGTCCTAAACTATTATAGAAAGTATAGAAACGTAATTCCAGCAGTTATATAAGAAAAGTAATACAATTGTAAGTCCATTGCAAAAAATATTTTTGTTTTGTCTCTCCTGTAAAATTTGCTTTTTGTGACTTGCGTTACTCGACTTCTGTAGTACAGAATTATATCCATTAACCATAAATTATTATTATTTTTTTTTTTATAGGTTTAGATCATATATTATTTATTTACTTGTACATACATAATATAGTAACTATAACTGTTATAGTTTGTTTAGTTGATATAAAAATCATGTCAATGTATGTACAAATCTTAAAATAAAGTTTCAAATTCAAATTTTAGATTTTATATTTTTAAACTATGAAAATATATTTACCTACTTATATATAATATATTATTTACTTACTTTTTAAGTCATAATATTAATTCGTTATAAATTATTACATATTCCTATAGTTTAGGAACTAGTTCCCATTAGAATTTAAGATATACTGCACATATTACGGAGAAATAGATAGCTTAACAAGCTATTTTTGGTTACATCAAAAATCACTCAAATGTGACGTACCTACGCATTGGTGGACTGCGCATTACTGGTAAACCCTCATGCGCTTTATATTGACGTTATATCGTTCAAATTTTAATATATTATATTTTATATATAGGTATATGTTTTGTTTATATCATTAATATTATGAAGTGCGTGTGTTAAAATGTGTATAAAAAGTTTTCAAGTGTTGATCATTCCACTTATAAATCTCGACTAGCCACCTGTTACGTTAAAAAAACCAAACAATTCCAACGGCAAATTAAATTTAATATCTTGGTCTAACTCTAGATAAACGCCTAACCTGGAGCCAACACATAAAACGTAAGGGTAAAACAATTAACTCTATACCACACCTAACTCGTGCAATCCAAACTTTCCCTATCGAATAAACTTACCATATGTTGCAAGTCAATAATTCGACCAGTTTGAGACACGTGGTTAGGTTAGACAACATTCAGTTGTGGGGTTCTACAAAGCCCTCTAATACCAAAACGCTTCTGGTGTTTTAATCCATCTGCTTACGACTAAATATAAAGTCTTCTGCTCGGTATTTCACAAAGAAAAATTTTCGTAAAGACCTTAAAATCATTACGCTTAATCAATTAGCAAAATTATATTGCTTTAAGTTTCATATCAACTTAAGCTCTCACTGCGTAACCCGTAAACAACTATCCTCCGTAATGTACGTAGAAGACAGTCATGGCCCAGAGACCTTTTAAGATATAAAAAAACACAACAATACCTATAAGTACCAGCAGGTCGGGATCGTGGATTGCTACCCTCCTGTCACTAACCACTGTACTATAAAATGTACTGATATTATTATACTTACTGTATCGTATATGGATTGTACATTATTTTAACAAAATATTTATAGAAAAAAAAAGTATTAATTATTGTCTAGATTTGTAACTTGTGAGATTTTATCGCAATTTTAGTGGTATAATACCGTTACAGTATACTAGTATATTCAGTATAAATATAATCTAAAATTTGATCCTTTTCCTTAATCCTTTCATTTTAACACGATATTATTCACTAAATTTACAACTATCGATATTAAAACATCGTTTTCTTCGACAAGTTTCAAAAATATTCTGCGTCCATATTAAAGAGTTTGCGTCGTTAACATACACCACTGTACTGACCCATAACCACTGAAACTGTATGCTAAAAGTAGTTAGGTACGGAAAATCCAAAATGATGATAAGATAATATTGCTATTAAATATTTCGGTGGAAGAAATAAGCGCCAAAATGAGATAAAAAAAAAAATCACACGAAAGCGCGAAAATCCTAGGTGTGAAACGGTTAATACTTAATAGATATTAAATAACAGATTTAAAATTTAGAATTATATCGTTTAAAAACTCCAAACGTTTAATCTCAAAAGACGAATTTATTATCAGATTACGATAGATTATCACAAGACAGTGCGTGATAGCAGTTTTGTGTTATAACACATATTGTTAGTGTTTTTTTTTTTATAAAATTATATTGGATATGTGTATCATAGAGATTTTTAAATAACTATACTAATATATTCATTTTGGCACAAATTATATGTAATTTTTGCACCTTTGGCGCTTATGCCATATGTATTGGGTATAACAGGTAGGTATATAATATTAGATCGGCGCTTATTTCCTACACATTTTAGCGCAAATTATGGGTCATTTTTGCACCTTCGGCGTACGGCCAAATATTTGATGATTTGTACCGGAGTCTGTGTCGAAATATATACATGCGAACGAGTAGTCGGTTTTCATGTGAAAAACGTCGAATGTTCGCAAACGAGTCGGGGTGAGCCTGCGAGGTGTTTACAATACTGTTATGATATAGCACTACCCCTCGTCTCGAGAGGACGTGTAGTGTCGCCTGTGCTGGCCGGGCGCCTGTCGCGCTCGATCTAAAAATAAGCACACGCATGCGTGCGCGCGCCCTCCTATAATACGTACGCGCGTATCGAATTCGCAGCAATAATAATATTATAATACATCGCATCGCAATGCGTCCTGCACGTGCGCGGCGCGTCGTAATACTAATAACATAATAATAATAATAATAATAATATACGACCGAGCGACGCGTCGGCCGGCGGGTGGCGGTGGCGGCGCGTAACAGTGCGAAACGTTTTCGGTGCGTTTCCGTCATCGGCAACAACTACCGCGACAGCAGCCACCGGGCACCGACCGAAACCGGCGGCGGCGGCACCACGTGCGACGGACGTCGGTCGTCGCGAGAGCAGGTTGTGCGCGTTCCCCGCCGCCCGCGCGCCCGCGAGCCGTCCGGCTATCGTCACTTATATTATACACGACTACTATTATACATTTACGCCTTCCGCGCGGGCGCGCGCGTAATACGCATACCATTATTACTATTATTATTATTATTATTGTTATTACCATTTCGTACTGCCGAGGGCGCGTGCCGGCGCGTGGCCGCCCGAGCAGAACCCATAAGTTGCGCGCATTATTTAAACATCCGACTGGGGCGGGCGGGGAAGGCGACCCGGCCGGTGGCGTGGCGGCCACCTATAGCACACCGGCCGAACCGATTCCATTATACAGCTGTCAGTGCGTGCTGTACTACCTATATAATAGTGAACGAGCGCGCGCCCGAACCTACGTGTGTGTGTGTGCGTGTGTGTGTTTTTTCTTTCGAAATCTGACGAACCGTGACTTCCACGGCCCGAGACTCTCTCTCCGGGGTGTGCGCGTGTGGGCGCGTGGGTGTGCGTACGTGTGCGTGTACACCATAATATAATAACGCAGTCACCTGTCAGCTGCCAACCGTTCCGGCGCGGCTTGTGTGTATATAACGCTATGTATATATATATACACACATATAGGTATATAACATAATATTTAGTGCACCGGCGGCGGCGGGCGATCCCGTACTGCATTGCTGTGCTGCAGACGTGCATTATATAATAATAATAATAATAATATATAAATACATATAAATATTATAATAGGTGCACGTCGTGTGCACGATATCCGACGCGAGATCCATAAAAAATAATCGTCGCGTTTAAATTTATGCGATATCGCGCGCCGCAATGCTGCGACGCCGCCGCCGCCGCCGCTGCACATGCACCCGCACGGTACGTGCTGCAGTTGTTGTTATACCACGCGCGGTTAAATCGGCTCCCTAAATTACTATGTGCATTATATACCGCGGCCGAGACGTAAACAAAAAAACCGACATACGCGTTTATTATGATTATGATTATTATTAAGAGGTACCCATATTATAATGATGTAATGATATTATTATTATGTAATATAATAATATTATTAATCAGATCGATTCGCCGCCGGTCGTGATAATAATATTATAATATAGGATCGATGTTATAATAACGATCCGGGTGTATGCACGGTCGTATATAGTTTGTTTTCCAAGTGGGTAAATACTAAATTACCGTCGAAAAGGATTAGGTCGTTGTCATTACGACAAGTGCTCATCCGCCAACGTAGGCGTAGAATTTCTTTTACATTTTAGTGTATGATTGATTGAGACACTTCAAAACATTCGTTTTAAAATTGACGGAAAAAAAACACTTATTTTAAATAATAAACGAACCACATTATTTAGTCTCACATGTCGAATATGCTCGTGTTGGCTGGCAATTATAATGTGTGAAAAATATTGATTTTTTCAATACATCCTTTACAGAGTTTTCAGTTCTGGTTTTATGAGAACTTTTAAAATATACGAAAGTAATAAGAATAAGTCAATTTGTCAATAGAGAAATAAGAATACATTATGAAAGTTTTTTCTTTGTATTTTTGTACATCATTACGTAGGTACTTACATATATTTGATTAAAATGTTTGTACTAAATATAATAGTCCTTAATAATGGTTTTACAACAATTTAAAATAGGCGTAAAATTGGATTTTATATCGAGGTCGGTATTTACAAAATATTAATAATAATTACCACAATTTTCAATTCACCATTGCCCCCATATCTTATAAGACCATTACAATGGACGTCTATACCTAGAACACAAATTTAAATAACTCAAAAACTACTCGTAAGAATTTTGATTTTTGACTCTGCTACGTCAACATTTTCAGAAAAATTATCTACTGAATAATTTACAGTAAAAAGGGGCCGGTGTTCTCATTTGAAAAAAAAAACAGAAGTGTGTTATCTCCACAGCACACTCCTTATGTATAGTACAAAAAATCTCAAGAATTTGAAAATATTACGGTATATTTAATAATTATTCCTAAAATCAGATTTTGAATAACTGCATTATTGAAGAAAAAAGGGGGTGTGCGTGCTTAGTGAATCACTCTATATATGTGTGTGTGTGTGTGTGTGTGTGTGTGTGTGTGTGTGTGTGTGTGTGTGAATACGTGTAACTTAATGTATAAATATATAATAATACTTGAATTCGTCACGAAGTTTACTTGAAAAAAAATTGTTCACCCGTTTTGGTAAAAAAACTACTAAAAACTACTAAACCCTTAAAAATTAGATTTTTAATTTTTAATATCAAGAATTATTTTCGATGTTGAAAAATTGAAGTGAAAAAATGTATTAAAAGTATGTAAGAAAGTCGTTTTCAAGTCGATTTCATGACGAATTCAAATATGTTTTTAGTAAATAATATAGTTTACATTTAAATTCAACAAATATGTTTAAAATAAATTAATGTCAAATGTTTGATACTTTTGACAAAAAAATAACAAACTAATTAATATTTGTGTAGTTCATTTTTGCAGACATGTGCAGTTGCACGTGCAGGACCGCTCTGCAATAATTATTTAACACACAGCCACACACGCTATAATGATCACTTACTACGCACAGATTTAAACGACACGAGAGCATGCACTTAATGTCCTAAACTGAAATTCTCAAAAATAATTGGTATCGAATCCCAATAATAATATAGTATTAAGCCGGGCATACACTGACAACCGTGGTTGTCAATCTTCCTATAAAATCAAACACGTTTGAAATTCATCAATCAAAATCAAAGTATTCATTTTTTCAGATTTAATAAAAAAAAAATTTATCGTCTATTTGTTGAATATTGTTATACGTTGAACGTTAATAATATACCTAGTTAGTATATTTACAACCTATATCTAATAATTAATATATTATACATGCAAGGAGCGCAATTGGTAAACTGACCCTAAAATACAATTTTTTTAGGCGCAACTGGTCCATGCCCTATTTTTAATTGTATGTATGACATGCTGCGTGACAATAGGTCCCTTGTTATATACGCACCTTGTACAAGGCGATTTCCGAAGCTAAACTTGGTGTACATCGAGTGATCCATCTAACAAGATACACGCGTTCAAAAACTATTAAGACATTAAGAATAAACTTTTTTTACAAAAACTATATTTTTCACAATTTTTTATCGTATTCTTTTTTAATATTGTATTAAGAGCATTTCGATTTATAATAATCGTCAAAAGTTTGGACGAGTACCTTATGAGTTTCAAGTATTTTAAGATTAGATGATTGGATTGAATAGGGGTACAGTGGTAACCCGTAAAATGCTGGTCTACTACACTCAACTTATTAAAAAACTTTTGAATTTAAATGGGTAGGTATACCTGTACTTGTAACTAATAATCAGAAATAAACTAACTGTCCGAAATTTGATTTTTATAGATTGAAATACTCTAAGTAATATTCTGGAATATAAAATCAAAATGTATGTGTTGTCGCATTCAAAATAGTAAAAAACACGTTATTCCAAAAATGTTGTATTGACGTAACGACTTGAAATTACCTATGTAAAATAATATCTTAAAAAGCTTTAGCGTGTTTTCTGTTATAACGTGAGTGTTGTATACGTTAAACGGATCACCCCGTGAAGACCTAAGTATGCCTATACACGGTTATTAAATAATAAATTGTATATCATTATACAGGTTCAAGACGGGCCGCAGACGACGACGCACGTCCGCCACCACCACTACCACCGCTGCAGCAGAGGGACCATCGTCTGTCCTAAACATACACGGCATAATAAATTTAAATGGAATCTTCACATTAATGCAATGGCAATCACAATCCGAAAATTATTATTTTATATCTTTAATGGAGTTAGACGCATATTTAATCTACAAATAAAACACTTAACACACACACACACACACACACTTATATATTATAAATATCACTTGTATACAACCAATCTTAAATTATGGACTATGGTATAATTACGTGGGGCCAGATAATTATGTCAATCCATTAAAGATAACCGTGATTAGCGTAATTAAATGCTTGATATTATACAAATGAAAATATACTATAGTAGTAATTATGTATATAGTGAATTAAACGCGTACCTAACTAGCAATAAAACTTTACATTTTAAAAATGCCTTAATTGCAGCACTGTTTAAGTAGGTACATAATATAGACACAATTAATGTATTATCAAATGTCACACATGAATATTCAACTAGATATGAATAAAACGTTAATACATATAATTGCCTTAATATAATAAACAGTTTGATACAAAAAGTACGATTTCTATTATAGCTAATGATTTATGTAGGATTCTTATATATTGTAATATAAATATTTTTGACTTTTATAATGTAAAACATTTTTAGTTATTCTTAAAACTACAAAATTTAAAAAAAATATTGAAATACTGTGATATTAAATGTGTCAATAGACTATAAACTATAAGTTAATAAACAAGTATGGTGAACTTTCTTTCAAACCCATACGCTCAGCTTATCGGAGGGTTGCAGTTCATTATTTACTTAACCTGTATCATTATTTATTTTATTTGATTCATCATCATTGCATGTATATAATATATTATATATGTGATACATTACCAGCTATTCACTGTGCTATTAAAAATTATTATTTGCAATATAATATATATATATAATGTATGATTATTATTATTATTATCGTGTTTGCGATATGCACCAATACATATAACCAATAAGCCCGAAATTTGATTTTTATAGATTGAAATACTCTGAGTGGTATAATATTCTGCTGCAGAATATGAAATGTATGTGTTGTTGAATTCGATAGAGTAAAAACAACTTTATTCCAAAAATGCTGATTCACATATATAATGACTTGAAATTATGTAAAAGAAATATTTTCAAAAACTTAAGTGTTTTTTGAAATAACGAGTGTCTTACGTCGAGGAGATTGCAAATGGACAGTTTTTAAGGAGTTCAAAATTGGCAATTTTTAAATTTCATTCTTGCGAGTCTTGTGAATGTGTGCGTAGTATAACTTACTGGTAATAAACGATTTATGCTCATTTGTATGCACTTTTTGTTCATCCTACCGATCGACCAATAATAGTGCGATAATATTTTAGAAAACTGATCGAAATTCGTTATAATGCTTATTCTCGACATCAATCAGTCCGCATATATCTTAAGACTTCTGATTTGAAAATTCCTAAATTAAAAAATATTCAAACCAAATGTATAGGCGTTGGGGGGGGAGGGGAGGGAAAGGTGTGTGAAATCGGAAAAAGTGTACCGACCTATAAATCTCGAGAGTGGAACGAATTCAAATCAGTTTTCAAAATTTTCAAAAGCGTGTTATCGCATTACTATATTATGTCGGTCAAAAAGGTCGGTGGTAGGCGCATATTATGTACTTACTATATTATTATTTTGGCTAAAATAACACTGATCGCCTGCTGTAGCTCCAATCCCCTCGAAGCGATACGCACCACGTAAACACCTACCTGCTGCAGTCCATACACGCGGATATCAAAATATAATAAATTGTACATTATTATTATTATTACGTGCAGGTGGCAGGTATAAGAGACGTGCTGACCGCCGACGCACGTCCGCCGCCACCGCCGCAGCGGGACCATCGAGCGTCTGTCTTTGGTATAAACCACTCCTAAGTCCCGTCGTGTGTTTGCGGTGGGCACCGCCAAAGATTTATTTATATATATATTATTATTATTATTGTTATAATGTGTTTCGCAGAACCCGTGTCCGGCGAAGCTGCGCCGCCGTTGTTTAAAGGGGATGCGCGACTCGGTGCAGGTATATAGGAAACGGTGCGACGACGAAAGAGTCACTATAGGGCGGTGCAGGGTCGGTGCACAGAAATGCGTATATAATATAAACTACGTGTAAACTTATATATAACGTGATTTTTATACCGTGACACTCGAGCGATCGGGCCCGAGAGCAAATATCCGCAAATCGGATTAAAATACGAAACGGTCTTAGGTATCTATATAATATTATTATAAACGCAGTATTATGCGGCGCGCCACTCGACGGGACGCATTTGGTTATTTTATGGGTATCTCTGGTATATCTGGTATATCGTCGCAAGTGATGTTGTATACGAATAAAATGCGTAAACCCTCTTGTGGCAAATGTCCCGCCGTTTGCGCTTTCTCTTTATATATTTTATTTTTTTTCAAGTCTTTTTTTTTCTCAGAAATGCCCGCCGCACCGTTATTGTTTATTTGTGTTTTATATAATATAAATTAAGTATATATCCGGAACTGCATGCGGGTGGAAAAACTCCTCGTGTGGGTAGGCCGGTAGGTGGTATATACCTATAGGTAGTATATACGAACGTATTATTATATACCTGCGGCGCTCGGTCGTATATTAAGTAAATCGTCCTAAAAAAATAAAGTGCCAATATAATCAAACGTTTGTGTAGAACTACAAATATTGAAACGGGCCGCCGATGGTATATTTTTCCGCTTTTGATGTTATATTATGCCCACATAAAATATTCCATCGGATGTATTTACTTTCTTGTAATGAAACTATATACGGTGTATATATATCGTTAAAACGATTTGTACATCTATTTAGAGACTATAGTACAGTAAACATATTTATACTTACACATACAATATAGTCAGTGGTATAATGGAGTACTATATGCAATCTATATATATTTATTACAAACAGATGGAAACTTATTTTTTTCTACATCATCTCATGATACTATGTCTTGTATTGACATAGCCTTTTAAAATAAATAATTTGTGTTTTTAAATCAACATTAAAAAACCTTTGTATTGATTTCAAGATATTATTCATATTTTACTTTTATCATGTTCTTAATGGATTTGAAAACTGAAAAGTAATCTTACTGTTTAAAATGTCAAATTCCAAAATAACATGTAAAAAATAATGCAGGACCCTTGTTTGATACAAAAAATAATAATAAATTACTTTCTTAAAAAAAATTGAATTGTACAACTTAATAATATAATGTAAATCTAATGTAAATATCAGTCCATATATCCAAGACTCCATTGATCCAAATCCAAATAATTTTAAGCTAACAACTATGTAATCGGTGCCGTCGTGCCGAGACAATAATGATAATAAAAATGTTTATTTATTGAAACAAATGATTGAAATCTTAAATTATATCTAGTATAATATTATGCGTAATAATGTTGTATGATGAAATAATTTTTTTCTTATATATGTATTATTTGAAGTGTGATTAAGTTTTTAGAATTAAGAAATTAGAAGGTATAATGTAATGATTAAATTCAAAAATTGCAATGTAGGTACATGATTAATTTTTTAAATCATAAAATATTCTATGCTCAATGGTGCTGCGAAAAACGTATAATATGCTCAATCGCGTTTTCCCGGTTTACTTTGTATTGTATATACTTATACGAAAATAACTATTTTTTTTTTTGTTTTTGGTTGATACCTCCCCATAAACAGGGTAAACACATGTGGTATTGGACCTTCAGCTATTGATATTAATATATATTATTGAATAATGTGGGTATACAATGTAAAATTAGTTATATTCTAAAATCTATTACAAAATATTTTGTTTACTATACATAATATAGTAATTTATTCTAACTCGGTCTTATAAAACAATTATTATTCATAAACACAAATAATATTGTATAGGCTGCGTTTGTGTACACACGAAAAAAAAAACTATGGACAAATGCCGGATGGTCGTTTAATGAAAAGGATATAATTTTACGCGTCAACTACGACAATATGGCACCTGCTATGCGAGCTGACCTCGTTGAAGTCGGGAGGGGACGAAAAAAAAAAACGTCAGACGGTAAACCATTTTTTAAACGAACAGTCCCTTCTCCCCGTTTATAATAAAACCTTCAACAAACCCGATGATCTGAGATTCGACCTTCTATTGCACCAGATATTAATATGCTTTCTCCTTTCTCGTGTTTACATATTTACGTTAATGTACAACCCACTATTTGTCTGAAGTATATAACGAGTTACAAACGAATAAATTATTATGCCCAAGAGTATAAAATATTGTTTGATCGACGACAATTGCACTCGATAGTCAATATCATACTTATTTAGATAATAATATGACTTTCTGGCAGATTTTTAATATGCTTGCGAGAGACGATAGTTTTAAAACAGTTTACGTACAAATTTAGAACTCTTATATTATTATATTATGTTACATAACCTTATTAACCTACAATCTCCGCCCATCAAATAATTTTTACTTGTTTCGAAAAATATAATTGGATGAGAACTTCTACGGTTTTTATACGAAAAAAAACAAAATCGATAACAATATTTCGTTATTTATTTGATAATTTTATTTATAATGATACTGAAACTAAATATCAATATAATTAATAGTAATTCAAAATTGAACATAATATTTTTGGCTTGTCGAACAAATTTAATTATAATATTATATTATAATCTATATTGTGTGGAAATAGTGGTATGCTGGCATGTGTATTTCTGTACATGAATGTACCAATGATCGTACGATTTTATTACGATTATAAATGACCACACGTATCTTGTTAATTTATCGTTGTTATCGTATTTTATCAACTCGTTATATTAAAGGTATACAAAATACACCCCATATAAATTGTACAATATTGTACTGTAATTCGTATTTTTGTGAGCTTATATAACTATATTTGAAAAAAATAAATAAAATCATAAAAAATGAATGTAGTGCTCTAATAAGTGATACAAGATACTTACGATGAACTCGTAAAAGAGGTAGAAAAAGCGAAGGTCCATTCAAAGAAAACAACAAGCGAATACAGGAGACTAAATAGACGTAGGTACTCACAATCAGTGAGTCTAAAAAGCTAATAGTTCCACCAAGTAAAACCAATGGTGATATTATTTATTTTATATTATTATTTATTATTTTATATTAGCCAACGTATATAGGACACTACGGTTTTGCCCAAATGAGGTTGGTCATAACCAGGTTTGCCCGGTCAAAAGCCGAAATATGACATTTTGCACAAGGATTGTGGACAGTTCGCGTTTTTCCCGGGCAGTTTTGAGGTTTGCCCGATTTTGACTTTTGCCCGTAATATATACCTAAACATTAATAATTTCAAACATATATTTTCGACTCTTTAACTTTGGAAATTTGTTCACTATACCTATGCTCCGAAAAAGTAATATATTATGAGCTTTTGTAATTCCGTTTTTGACAAATCAACTTACCTATTATATAAATCATTCACTACGCATATAGTATCTACATCCAAGGGCGTCCGCAGGAATTTGTCAATGGGAGGGCAAAATATTTTCCTTTTTACATTTTTTGTCTCACTATTCTATTAGTTATATAAAGTATTTTTGTGACATATTTTCTTTCATATAGACGAGGAATATAAAAAAAATGTATGAATTATACGTACATTGTTAGTTAAAAACTTAATCTTGCTGCATTCATTTTAATTAATTGTTATGTCATTTTAAATTATTAAATACATTATTTTTTAATAGATAAAATGTTATCGTTGGTTTTATAGTTTTAGGTAATTCATAAAATAAAATATTTCGAGCTATTCTATGAACATTAACATTTTTTTACAAAAAAGTAAAAACTTGTTGACACTACAGTATTGCACTTGGTGCCACCACTACATCTCATAATCTATAAAAGCAACGTTCTTAGTTATGGCCCATGAATCGAGTGTAAAAAAAAAAATATATTTTTATTTTTAATTTTAAAAAGTTTATTTTGCGATATTGTATATTCCAACGGTACCTAATGATTGCGTTGGGATTATAATGCACTTAGCGTTGTTTACCAAATCTACGGGATACTCGTTTTATAACATAAATACATTGAATTTTTTGACGATTTTAAATGTAAGGTTATTTTATGTATTTAAAGATTTTTAGAGCATTTTGAAATTTTTTCTAAATTTAAATTTGAAATTTTCATATGTTATATGATTTTTACAATAAATATATGATCTTAAGTCTAAACCTATAGGTATAGAAAAAAAATAGTTAATTTTTAGATTAAAAAGGTAGTCTAAATGATAAGTTCTGTCTGTTAAACTTTTCTACAATCATTTAAAAGTTTAAAACGTATAATTATAATTTTTATCTTTAATATTAAAAATAAAAATAATTTAGTGCACTATTTAGAATTGTTAGGTCATTTTTTAGTTTTTTTAGAACATTAAAATCATCAATAATAATAAATGATAATCAACCCAGAAAAAAGCCAAGGGAGGGGCAACTGCCCCTACTTGCCCCCCCCTGCGGACGCCCTTCTCTACATCCATATTTAACATTTTACGTAAATAAAAAATAAATGCGAACAGGTGAACTGAGGATCAAGCGACGTTGAACCTGCTTCGATACGGAAATAGCTACGATACGTTATGGGAAAATAATCCAATAAAATAAATTACCTTTGATAATTTGTTACATAACCACGATATTATTTTACATTATTAGACATTATTAGCAACGTATTAATATTATTATTATGGTTTGTCCGAGTAACTTACAATCGCTGATTATTGATGATATTAATATAATAACTTATAATGAATTATTAACGTGTGCGGTTACAGTGACATAAACAGTTAACATAAACAGTGACCACTGATCCGTATGTAATACTTAATAAAATGTATAGTTTACAACAGGTGAATTTTATTATAAAATAATACTCATGTTTATAAAATTAATCATTATTAGTTTCTTAAACTTGTATTGTGTTAAGCAATTATTTTCGTCTTTGGCCGTAATATATTGACCAGAATTAAATAAAACTTTAATATTTAAAACCTATATTTTTAAAAATATGTACTGTGGTTACTGGTTAGAATTTTGAAATGCTTAAAAATAAAACAAACACGATTAGTTGATTCAGGGGCGGATTGGCCTATCGGGAAATCGGGAAACTTCCCGATGGGCCGGTTCTTGTGAGGGCCGGCAGGGCCGGTGTAATTATTATAATATATTTACAAAAACAAATTATATTTTTATAATTTAAGCATAAAATATATTAAGAAAATAGAAAGAATTTTAGTATTTACACTATTTTCCCTCCAATTCATGCTAATGTATTATTTAAAAATCTGTGGTATTGGTATTTTATTATTTATTTTTTATATTGTATGGTAGAATTCAGTTAGTTGCGTGA
>NC_042493.1:122430709-122432075 GCF_005508785.2 Acyrthosiphon pisum
AAGTATTTTTTATTGTCCTAAAAGGTGATGACAAACACAAAAATAAAAAAATTAATTTAAAAAAAAACACACATTTGTAAATTCAATAAATTCATTGCTCCGCTCAGAATATAAAATATAATAAGATCAAACTTCAAGTTCAAGTTAGAACAATCTGAACATGTTAACATTATCTGCAGACTAACCCAAAACTGTTATAGCATTTAATAAATTATAGGTACCTATTATATATTTTACTAATTTAGTGCTGAAACTAAACAAATTTTGAAATTTGAGTAAAATTATGACCACTTTTTTTTAAGGGGGGGGGGGGGTGCATATTTGCGGTGCAGGGCCGGTTTGATCCATATTTCCCGGGCCGAAAAAATTCGCCAATCCGCCCCTGAGTTGATTACTGAATTATCGAATGATTCACATTAAAAATATTACTTTTTATGTGAAACTAGTAATTTAATTAATTATTACAGAAAAAACGTACTGCCTATGTAACATAAATAAAATTCATATAAATTGGAATTATATTATATTGTTAGTTGGAATAATTGACATAATGTTAACATATTTTTAAAGCAATATCTACGTATAATTATACCGACACTAAACAATATTTTACACAGAAACTTCGCAATAATATTGTATTAATTGTGACATACCCAATTAAAAACTATCCATTTAAACATGCACGTACAACATATGCGTATTATTACAAATAATTAACCTCGGAGAAAATAAAATGATAAAATATACTAAAATGCATGTGATGTTAGTTTTTGTATACGTATAATACAGTTGTCACGGGACTACAGGAGGTACAGGCAGTCACAATAAAAACGTCACCACTTACCAGACGTAGGGTTCCAACCTATACATTTTACTCATTATATAGTTTATACGTAGATCGAAACGAGATATTTTCAAACAGGTGCATTATCTACATTCATCGACTTGGGTTCTTGTTGTTTGATATAATCTTAAATAATATATTTATTGATTTCATCTTTTGAGACCCAGAGTACAAAGTAAATTGACATTTAAAAAAAATCCCACATTCTTCGATCGTAGCCTCGTTTAGGCATACTTTTGGGCGCGGCACCGAGGCGGATGTTTTTCAGGAGTGTTTTAATGTTTTTATTTATTGAATCGAAAACCATTACTTCGGCATTCTAAAAACGATTCTGGTAAGAGTTTTAATATTTTACCGGGTTTGTACGTCTATATAGGTACATCAATAATGCAAATAATCATTCGTTTTTATGTTAGCGGTTATTAATAAAATTATTATAGTTATAACCAAGGCTATGAATTTAATGCATTTAAAAACTATTAAATATGCATGCATGTAGCACTAAAAACTGACGAAATATGC
>NC_042493.1:122432560-122458012 GCF_005508785.2 Acyrthosiphon pisum
TTAGTTTAATTATTAGTATTGTAAACATTGATATACCTAGCTGATATGAGTATATGATTTTTGGGCTGACTAGTCAGCTTGATCTTCGTAGTATACAAGATCTAGTTATTACATTGTAGCATTGTACACAATCAATAATTTCTTTAGATTTTCATACTCGAAAGACCTCCTGTTTGGTGCCAACAAAGTTTTATTAAAGAAAAGAAGCGTTTTACGTCTGACGAAATTATTGGGACAAACTTGAAATAGGTACGTCATGTCACTACTGGTTTAATCTTCTGGTAGGTATATCCAAACCTACGTTATTTTTTTCGTCAGTTAATATTTTTGAAATATTACATATTTTTTGAATTCTTTTGGTTTTGTTGAGAACTGTTTAATCTCGACTTCAATAGTACAAAAGTCAATAAAACAAGTTGAATACTCGAGTAAAAATAGAATAGTTTCCATGAA
This sequence comes from Acyrthosiphon pisum, assembly GCF_005508785.2. Lineage (NCBI taxonomy): Eukaryota > Metazoa > Arthropoda > Insecta > Hemiptera > Aphididae > Acyrthosiphon > Acyrthosiphon pisum. The sequence continues at coordinate 122,433,014 of NC_042493.1, forward strand.
ACTATAAGAGTCATTGAGTCATAGTTTATACAAATACATTTAATATTTTAATATCAATTTAGAACAGATTGACCGAAAAAATGTAAATATTACGAAAAAAAAGCATTTATACAAAAAAATTATTAAAACATGCATTTATATGCCCTAACCCATGAAATATGCAAAAATATGCAAAATAAGATTTGGTATTTCAACTATAAATAAGTCAAAACAAATTTTGGCCGAATCCATTTTATTATACAGTGTAACAAAAAAAACATGCAAATGCATTAAATTCACAGCCCTGGTTATAACGTATATTGTATAATCCTAAATTACACTAAGAAGAAGTAAGAAAAATATGGGAAAACGACACATTATGGTATTGATTTGCAAACGACGATTTAAGAAAAATGTTAAATTCGATTTGAAATGCTTGTTTATTAGGTATACGTAAAATAGATAACAATAGAATACTATAGCTTTGAACATTTCCGTATATTTTCGTGCACAAATAACTCAACGTATCCAATTAAAAAAAAAAAAATCGATTTTCACTCCTGATTTTGTTGTTATTAAACATCAAACATTTTTTTTTAATTCAAAGACAATATGATGAATAATAATTTGCAGTTTGTATAATATACAATTATCAATGTTTTTTATGTTTTTTTTTTTTGCAAATCATTATTTTAAATACCTATGTATAATGTATATTATACAATCTGAAGTATTATATTTTAATGTAAAATATAAATGTATAACATACTAAATATAATATGTACCAGCAAGTAGCAACTATCAGTTATTATACCATATTACGTACTGTATTTCTAATTCAAATATAAACGGAATTAAAAATGTTGGTTAGTACACTTTTAGTCAGGGTTGTTGTGCTTAAAACATGAATTTAAAACATTTGTTTTAAACAGTTTGTTCATTGTGTAAAATGAATAAAACATGGGTATGTTTAAAACAGTGTACAATCTAAGTGATTATTGTGTTTATTTTTTGATTTATTATTAATAATAAATAATAATAGATATTCATCAGAAAAAAAGTTAAAGTATAAAATAATTATACATATACATTACCATCCTTCATTTTAATTTTTTTTAAATTTTATTAAATAAATTACCGAATTTAAAATGTTTTTATTTAATAGTTAATATAATCATAATATAATGTCCACATAAAACATTCATTCAGAAAATGTTTAAAATACATTTCAAATACTTTTAAGATTTAAAATAAGTAAAAAAAAAATATTGAAACATATACTATAGTACACGGCATATTGGCATATAAGTAAATTAAATATACTGTTTAAACACTGTTTTAAACTGTTTTTTATAATATCTACCTAGGTTCATACCTAGGTATGTGGCCAATCAGGTGGTTAGATTCTTTATTATGGTCGTACACTCGTACTAAAAATTACAAACTAATTTATCTTCGAAACACCGAATCCCACTAATGTATAATTTTTATATAGCCCTACAGGCTGTCGGAGATTATCGAGAAAAAAATTCCGGAAAAATAGTCTCAAAATAAAAATATGGCTACAGGAAAATAAAGCCCTTGTCTTTAATTAGTTTAATATTATTTGATGTCTTATTATCCTAGATGGCTAGATGTAATTTTTTCATTTTAACTAGGTACAATTAATTAAATACCTAAATATACCTAGTAAGTATGTAGTAGGTATAGTAAATTAGGTGTATAAAGGTAAAAGCTATATAGTTTTATGATTTTTAACATAGGTAGGTACTGTATTTTTAATATAGATAATATTGTCTACTTTCCTAAATTATATTTTTATTTCTATTTCGTATGAAGGTTTTCACAATTTTTAATAATATTATATACAATTACATAAATATTTGGGCATGTGTAATTTGCACCACATCTTAAAATTAACTTTGGTAAAATAGCATAAAAGGGCATTAAGTAATCTGCGCCATCGTGTACCTACACAAATTGTAATTTGCACCACTTATTTAGAATAACTAAATAAGTAATCAAGTTAATTTTAATGGAAAATCAGAAATATTATAATTATAAGCAGGACTTGTTCCTTCATGCACTAAAAATTGTCAAAATATGCTCTAAAATATGCACTAAAAAGTTCAAAAATATGCATTTATATTCCCTAACATTTTAAATTATGCACTCAAAATTTGCATTATGTAAAAAAACCATGAAAAAGTTTTAAAATAATAAGAAATAATCCATAAATTTAAAAAAATTCAAAATCCTCCACAACATTTTGCAAACGACCCACAAATGTTTGTTTTTCTTTCGGCATTGTTTAAATAAAATATGAATGTAAACAATAATTATACTTATTACAGAAAGAACTTATGCTTTATTTCTTTAACTTTTCACGTTGTACACACTAGACATTAATGTTCCGAGTAGTTCGGCGTTTAACACTTAACTGACTAAACTACAATACTATGTTCATAAGGTCACAACAGAGGAATGGGAGGGAAACACTGATAATTGTTAACATGAATAATGTGTTCAGTACCTATACCTCACATGAAAACATTAAAACAGAAATTGAATGGACAAACGCATACGACTCATATGAGTAAGCTCATCGGCGAGTGCAAGAAAACTATACTTTAGCAATGTACAAAATTATAAATGCTGGTTGGTGAGAAGCTGTCACTTTATACGGTGGAGGATGGTAGTGGTAGCGATTTCATTGTTTCCGCAATATTTCGTAAAACGCATAAAATCTAAATAGGTACGTACTAGGACACTAGGTAGTCACACACTCACTGAATAAAAAAAAATAAAAACACTATAATTTTGTAAACGGGAAAGTAAATAAGAAACAAGAAACTTTTCAAATATTTGTCTAAAAAATATTTTTATGAAATAATATGCACTAACGACTGTAAAAAATCGGCTATATGCCAAATATGCCTTTACTCCCAAATTATGCAATAAAAGAAACTATCAAACTTCATATTATTATTACTAATAACAAGGATTTGTATCTCAGCTAGCATGTTTTCCTGTGTAGCAAAAAAAACATGTAAATACATGAACTATTACTAGCCCTGATTGTAAGTATGCGTACTCTATGTTATTAAATAAATATATTATTAATATTTTTGCGATTAATATCGGACTAACTGTAAATATTATGATACTGCTGTTCAATATTGTTCGATATTTTGACAGTTGATAATTTTTTATTAGATTAGACGTAATTATAAACTTATTATTAGTAGAACACAAAAATATTACATCCGGAATGCGTTGGTAATATCGTATTTCCGATGCGATATCAGTAAATTTTTAATTTATCTGCCGATATAAATGTCAACTATTAAAAGTTGAAAGTGTGGCTGCAGATTGCATATTCCATTTCGTTTTCTGTCGTGCAGGCGTAAATTACCAAAACGAATTTTTTGATGTGGTGCAAAATACGTGTTTAATTGTTATAATTTGGCGCATATACATACGTTCTTAAATGTACCTATTGGTGGCGCAAATTACAAGTAATTAAATTGGCGCACAATACCATATCCCAATTTATTTTATATGATTAATGAAAAACAATGTTTATTGTATTCACCTATTGTTATTAAATAATATGGTATACAAGAACAAAACTGAATAAATATGTTTAAATTATTTAAAGCATGACAAATACATTATTTTAAAAACAGTGTTACACAATAGATGATTAATAAATCATTTAAATAATTATTCTGATAGTTGTTTGAACAATATTGGAAATTTTGAATATTTAGAGGACGATCGTCGAATTTTAAGAGTTTGTCGGTATGGAGGTTTTGTCCTATAGATTCCTATGGGAAATTGACAGAAGCGACAGCTCCTGCAGGGGAATTCGGCATGAGAATTACTGAAAAAAAAAAAAAAATTTTTCAGAGTGGCGTGCGCAAGAAATCATGACACAGTGCGCGATTTAACAACAAACTCGCCGCTATGAGTGCTATATGACACCTCGTTATTTCTCGAATTCGATGTGATATTGCACGCATAGATACAGAGCACAAAAATCGTCTTGAGACATAACGACACGCATTTATGTGCCGGTGTTGGTATATTATTATGTATAATATAGGTTGACGGCGGGTCGTTCTCTACGTCGCAGACTCCGCCGCCGTGCAGTCGCCGTCGCGAAATTTCCAAATATTTGTCTGCCATCCGCCGAACAGGTGCCGTTTTTCGGGGATCCCGAAATAAAGAGAGATGGTGTGTTCGAGAGAGCGAACGGGCGGGCGAGTGAGAGACGACGAGAGAAAGACAGAGATAGAGGCACAGACGGGAAAATAAAAACACCTGTTACGATCCCACCGTCTCGGCAGCGACGGCGGCGGCACATATTTCACATCGTGGGTCGCGTATCCGTCTGCTTGCGACCTACCGTATTGTGCCTATTCCGCAGACTGTGCGTAACACGTGTGAATAATATCCACCCCGACACAAAGTGTTTTTCCCCGAAGTACACTGCCACTGCGCGCACACCGTCGTCGGTCGGTGTATAGTATAATATATATATATATATATATATACAAGTTTGGGCGGATAACGAAATATATGTTCCTCGTTCAAACACATATAGTAATAATAATATTATATGAACCGTGCACACGCACCACGAGCATTAATAATAATAAATATAAAAAAATATATTAAAAAAGAAAGACGAAAAATTCCTATCGGTTTATAAAACGGGGCTGCGCAATAATAATACTCGCGTATATACAACTATACGAGACGTATATACATGTATACAAGTATAATAATATAATATTATATATTATATTATATTATGCACTTGTTGCGACGTCGCACGGATTCCAACGCCGCCGCCGCCGCCGCCGGCTGTTATCCTCCGGAGTGCTGGTTGCGCACGACTACCGAAATTGTTTGGTTTAAAAAATTCCTTTTCGTAACACTGCTAATGTGTATGTGTGTATATAATATTATAAGTACGTGGCGGGTGTGCCGTGTGTTATTTTTTATCTCGTAAATTCCCGAGTTGTATATAAACCTGCAGCAGTGGTTGTTCTGTGGGATGTATTAACGTGTTCAGACCTGCCGAGTATTCGAATACCTACTTCATAATAATACACTATACTAGTACAGTATAATACCCGTATAGGTAGGTCAAATTATATCATATATTACTATCGTGTTATTTTGATCGTACTCGTTTCGAACACATTAATATTATTGTTTATTATCCAGAAGGGGGTTTTCATTACATTTAGAGTATATTATAGTTTTGGAGAAAAAAATTTGACTTTTGATTATTTCGGTGTCTCGTGTTGTTTTATACTTAAACGTTTCGAATTATTCAATTAATATTATTGACACGTCGTGACGTCATTACGCATAAAATATTTCCGAGTTTGTAGTTCTATTTTTATATTTTTCTAGTAGAACTACTAATGATTTGTGTGCACGTTTGGGATGAACTTTTCGGTAACCGACGAAACTCATCTCGGTGTGATTCAAATCCAACACTTAATACTGCTGCTGCACAAGTGCGTATGTTTTTACCCCTGCACCATATGCTATTCCGGTTTAATTTTAAACATCCTATATATAATACCCATTAATTACAAAAACTTCATGTCTAAATGAAATATCACGGGGGAGAGAGTACCATTACAATATAATGCACAAACGTATTTTTAAGTATACCAATCATGTTTTAAAAGTTTTTGTAATTGCGGTATACCTACTGCAAGTAGCTATACCATTTAGCTATGAGTTTATATTTAACAATATATTTTTTATTCGATAAAAAAAAATGCTAGAAAAATAAGTCCGGTTAAAAAAGTCCAAAGCATAAAAACCCCGGAATATAATATTATATAATATAATATAATAACATTTTAAATGTTTTATTTAAAAAAAAATAATCAATAATTATAATTACCAGGTCATGTTATAATATAAAGAAATCAAATTAATTATTTATACAAAAACAATATATACATATAAGATACATAATAATAACAATTTGTATCGAAATCTACGTGTAATAATGTTTTTGTATTTGGTATAGTTTGGTACATGGCAAAGTATATTTGTTAATTATAATTTATATTTATACTAATATTAAAACTTAATTGTGATAGAATTTAATTAAAATATTTACTCTTAAAGGATCTAAGAATGAAAATTACAAAGAATTTGGTGTTTTACCAGTAAGTTACTTGAATAAAAAAATTGTAATTACGTATTTAGTAAACATTTTTAAATTAGATAATCATTATAATATCCTAATAAAAGAGAATTCAGAAATTATGATTTTCCTGTTCAATACAATATGCCAATAAATCGTGGACTACCGTTGGTAGTCTACCTCCATTACCTATGTATTATTTACACTGTATATTCATAACAACTATTTCTATCTACAATGCTATAATATTATAATATCATATAAGTATGCGGCAATTCCTTACAACCAAAGTGTCATCTGTATTATTGGGTGAATAATTTCCTAACCGCGGTGCACCTACCGCGCGCATAGAAGTAGGTACTTAATTTAAATTTAGAAATAGGTATCATCTCATTTTCCTTTATATAGATGGTTCCTTATCCGGGAACGCGTGAAAGAATTTACATTCGTCCGTTTCAACTATAATATTATAATATTCGTTCTAAAAAATACCGTTCATAGAATTCATTTAGAAATAATAATAATAATAATAACCCTAATAACCATAACAGGGTGCCGTGTCACGAACGCGCACAGCTGCCGCCGCGATGGTTAAACGGTAGGTAGGTGAAGACTGAAGCTCGTGGGCGGATATTATTCACTTACCGGAAACGATGCGTACATATATTATATCAGTGAGCGTATACGAGTCTGTGTATACTGTATATATATATACGTGTTTTTCTGCATTTTTTTCCTCGCTCTATCTACTCGTCTTTTCTAACCCATATTGTTGTCGGGACCTGTTTGCATGACAGATGCTGCGTGCACCCACCCGAGCGCGATTTGTCCGATTTCGGTCGTAAGAAGGTTTTCTCGCGTATACCTATATACCAGAGTTCACCAAGGTTCAGATCACGATTTATTTCATACAGGTACAAGTACATGCAGGTACTGCTACAACACTTTTCCAGAACCACATAACCATCGAGAACTGATTGTCTCCGTGAATAATAACAATAAAATAACAACTTTTAGTCGAAAAGACGTCTTTCTGCAGCAGTTCATCGGCTTCTATGCGTCGCATATAACTCATAAATGCATAATGCATAATAATATGTACTATCTGTATTCGATATCGTATATATTATGGTTTTCTCGATTCACCTGTATGCGCACTGTTATTCTATTTAATGTTCTTAAATATATTAAAACCGACGAATACAGAGTATTGTATTTTTTACCTACTGAAAATAGTAATGTAATAATAATTTTCGATGCGCATAAATTTAGAACAAGATTGATATCAGTATCTAATTTATTTCCATGATGTCAATACCGGAATTTTTCTTTTTGGTATAACTACAAACTTCACATCTTTACAGTTTCACACAATACGTATACAGAATGATCCACCAAGCACGCTCACCTTCCTTTTATCTTTTATAACGAATTGATTTCTTATTTTTGGAATTTTTAAGCTATTAGATTTTTATATAAATTATTTGCTGTAACGACACAATAAATAATTTTATTTTAATCAGAACCACCTTAGGTACTATACATTTTTAATCAGATGCTTTTGTTGAATACGTTAATGCGTCTAAATCGAATTCAGCAACAATTAGTTTCAGGGTTATTAAACTTAAAATATTAAGGATAATAGTCGTTAATAATGGTTTTACATTCTAAATGAAAACATTATAGATGTAATACATATTTAATATATATTAGTCTATTACTCGTTATATTGGTACTTGGACACTTTTTTTTTTACAAATTATACAATTTAAATATATTAACGTTTAATAATGATTACATACTATAGGCATGATTTTCAAATCATCACACAGGAGTTAGGAAATGTTTTATATGTATGACTTATACAGTCCTGTGCTATAATAGTAGCTACACTCATGTACTGCTGTAGTATAATAACTTAGAAATCACTCGTTTAAATGTCGATTTATGCACCAATACACATCAATACATATTTGAATGAAAGTCATATTTTTACTAATTTTCAATAAAAACGGGCTGTTCTTATTTGGAAAAAGAAGTTTGTACCGCTTGCAGCCACCACAGGATTAATTTTCATAAAAAATTTAAGTATTTTAAAACAAAGAGCAGGCATGCTATCTGAACCACTCTGTATACAATAGGTACTAAATATTGTGTTGCACAATTTTTTTCTAATAAACGAGCGTTCGTTTTATCAAATTTGATTTTGATTTTGTTCCGTTTCATAAAAAATATTTATATACTTGACACTCAGTGGCGCGTCGCCGGATATGATAGGTAGTATAAATAGGTATATTCAATTATAGGAATTCCGTTGAAAATATTTGATATACGAACGAAATAATTCACACGCGTTTGTCCCTAACAACAATCTTATAAACACGATAATCCCATGTAATAATAATAATATAAAGGTGAGGTACTGCTACTACTACTACTACTACTATTATTATTTATTATTATTATTATTATTATTATTATTATTATTATTATTGTATATCACGTTGAATCATCTACGGATACGAGAAAGTCGACAATTGGTTTATCACTATACAATAATTTATCCGACGATCTGATATAAACGCGGTACATTAAAACGATTACTGTTTTATATGACAATAGAGTGTACTGAAGAATGTAGATGTATGGGAAAATTTGTGTAGGTGTCATATATATTGGATCCACAATGACAATATTATTTCGCCGCGGGCATTGTACCACCGCACTTGTTGCAGGAAGACCGAACTAAGCAACTACCATTATATACCTGGGTAGATAATAAGTAATAATAAATAATAATATTGCTACTAGGTACTCTTAAGTACTCTTAATCACCAGCTCGTGAATCTACTATTGTATTCCAATGGTCCAACCGACTAAATGGGTAGGTACATTGTAGCCATTAATTTACGCGTGCAAATGGTTGGTCGAACATTTTATAAACCGAGTGAATAGAATGTTTTTAAATGTTAACGACAGTAATCACCGTGTTTTGAAAATCTTCAGATGCCCTATAATATGAATGTGTGTTAATAATATTAACGCAACAGTTTGAACTATACTTTCATCAAATTATTTTATGTTGCATAAAAACAAAATTTTTTAATTGAGGTTTAGTGTTTACACGATACACATATTATATTGAAAAACTAGACTTATACATAATATATATGAGACGGACTGCACTTTTTCAGATTAACGTAAACTCGACAAAATATTACTATCCAATTAGGTTAGAGTTTTAGGCATCCAGATCTAACGTTTTTCCTCTCTTTCAAAATAACATTTCATCTGAACATCCGAATAAAAATATCACCAAACTCATAGGTATAATGACTTCACTCGTATTATTATTATATGTATAGTGTAAACGACACTTATAATAAATATTCAATCAAAATATACATATTTTTTTTTCCGGTTTCCCTCGATTATATAACACAATAACACAATGTTAGTTTAAAAAAAACTTGGATAGGGCGATATGTGGTGATAATATATACCTATACTGAACTAAATAATAATATTTCCAAGGACAATATACCTGCGTCTTGTTTACAATATAATATACAGTATAGGTACTCATACAAGTTATGGGCATATATTATAAAAATTTAGCCTCCATTATATCTTATATAGTATTATCATTTATCATACTTATTTTATTTATTACAAATAGCTATATGCGAACCACTTCATTCTTATTTCAATAAAATAATTTTATTCTATTATTTCTTGTCGACGCTTACAAATCATGTCACAAGTTACAATTTATATAATAGGCAATAGCGATGAAACATAATACCTATCTATACAAATAAATAAAATTGAAGTGCCTATGTCTGAGTGCTAAATATCTCCGCAGCGGCTGTACCAATTTGAACGGAATTTTCTCAGACAGGTGTGGAGTACTTTGCAAGGAGTTATTTAGGCTACATTTTATCCCCCCAAAGGCGTAAAAATTGAAAAACGTTTTAAATTAGGGGCTACGTTTTAACACGTGATTGCCATTAAGTTTAAATGGGAATGTTTGTCACGATGTGGCTCTACCGCTCTGCAAGAACCACTCAAGTGTGTTCTATAAACCAAAATTTATAGAGCACACTATGGAGAAAATGTTAGTATATAGGAAGTATTTTATTTTAATGATTATTTTTTCCTAGATGAATTCTTATAATCAGTGGCGTGCTGAACATTTATAAGCCATTATGCTCAGAATATATTTCAGTCCCCACTTTTTATCCCCTTAATATATATTTAGTGCATATAATAATTATGCGACTGTAAATATTTTATTTTTTGTTTTATGTTATTGGTTAGCATAATGTATCCAACTACCACAACCTCCCCCCCACAAAAAAAAAAAAATCCACTATGACCTCGTTCAGCTCGCCACTGCGGTATAATACAAAGCTAGTCATCTGTATTACAACTTAAAGAACACAATATGAAACGAACATAACGAAGACAAAAATAATAACTAGCGCTCGGATTTATATGTATTTATATATAACCAAAGTATGTATTTATACAATCAAAATATATACACAAATATGTGCTAAAGAATTCAAAATATGTATTATCAAAATAAAAAATAATAATAATTAATAATATAATAAAATTTAATAAAAAATGTATATTTATATATTTATATTGATTACAAACATTAATTAACATTAATTTTTAAATTTTCAAATCCAAAAGATCACCGACATTATCATAAAATCATAATAATAATTAATAATAAAATAAAATGTAATAAAAAATGCATATTTATCTATAGTTGTCTAATTATCTTGATTACAATTAATAATAACATACACTTTTAAATTTTCGAATTCAAAAGATCGTCGATATATAGTCATGATAACTTTTCAATTATTCTAACACTGAAGAAAAGACATTAAAACAGTATAATTGTATAAATATGTGAGAAAAAATTGAATAATTGTGAAATATGTAAAAACATGTATTTATGACAAAATATGTAAAAATATGTAAAATCAAATATAGCTCGTTTTATCAAAAATCTTGTGAAACAAATTTATCACTTGCCGAAATTAGTTTATCATGTCGCAGAGAAAATATGTATTTACATATAAATCCGAGCCCTAAATTAATAACAATTATTACAGTTTATTAGTACATACTATTATGTGGTGAAATTATACCTAATTAATGCATTAAATAAATGAATTAAATGTATTTGACATATTTATCAACTTTAAAATGAAATACTATGGATAGGTACCTATGTTTTTTTATGAACATACAATTAGGTGTTTTGAGGATAAGAATTATGTAGTATATACAGCATAGAAACGAATTTGGAATGATCAGATATTGTATGGATATCACATTAATTTAAAAACAAATAATATAAAAAAAAAAAACAGCGGTTCGAGAACAAAGGGGTAAAGCCTCCCCGCGGTGTTCGTCGACAAACGCTAAATGATTATCAAATATTTAATAGCCAATGTCAGTTTTTTTTTAAAATTACAATTAGTTGTGTTTAAAGAGTCATTATATATATATATTACCTATGATGGGTGAAATTGATTGTGACCCCGGACATTGTAGTATTTTACAATTTATTAAGCGTTCCAAGATAATAAGATTAAGTGAAATAATTGTGTTTCGAATAAGGAAAAACGAATATTCATACTATGTGTGGTGCCTACTCAACCAGTAAGTATTATTTTATATGCTTGCAATCCGACATACATCTCTCAGTGCTATTTTAATTTACTTTATAAGTTATATGTTATGTCTGAAATTGTTCAAGTCGGGAATGTGTCTACAAAATTGTTTCCCGGTTATATTGTGTCTTCTTTACAGAATATAATAAAACCCCATTAATGTGGTCTCAACTGTCTATCATCTGCTTTAATTTAATTTAGAAAATAATTATAATTATAATTTTATATAGCTTCATAGGTAGGTATATACTTTTAATTCAGTTGTTTATAAATGCAAAGTTAAAAATATGATTTATGTATAAGCTAACAAATTTTGCACCTAATTTAATTAAAAATTTAAATTGAAGAAGAAAATTACAAAATACCATTAATGAAGTATTTAATGCGTCTAAATAATGGCGGAGATGAATTAAGTTTTTTTTTTTCAATTTTAACTTATACCTAAGTTAATGAGGTAATGGCCCTAGCACAAAATGTGAATACTGCTTAAAAACAATATTGTAACAGATACCTAAATGATGTAGGAATTAAATGTTTGATCGTGGATAATATTATACTTAATTCTCACGTACCTATGTAATACAAAACAATTAAACACATGGTACTAGCTAGTAATTATTAGGTACACTTAAGTTCGTTAGTGACAATTAAGTAAATTAAATTTATATTATGTAAAATAATGAAAGTTATGTATCTTATAATAATTAGTATTATTATGGTAGCACATTTTGCTGCCAATTTTCAAACAAATCTACGCCGTGAACTTTACGTTTAAATAATTGTAATCTGCTAATATATGAAGCGTATCTTCAATAATATCGAAACTGTCTAATAATTATTAATTTTAAAACTGCTAACTGACAATATCACATTTTTGCACGATGAATTCTCATATTCATAATTCCTCATAAAGCATTTGATACATTTTAAAATTCTATACCATTAAAATAATTCATAGGGTCTTACGTAAGATTATTATGTACATAATTTATGACACTATATTATACGAATGTACGAGCTACGAGTATACTCACAATCATATAATTTCATAATATTTAACATATGATATTTTTAATAAAATAATCGATTATGTGACACGTTAAATTCTCACGCTTGTGCAGTGTACCTATATTTTGTTCTAAATATTCTGTTCAAACTAATACATGAAAAATATAATAATATACAGAAAATGTTAAGATTTTTGTAACTAGCTGAAATACGAGCGTTTTTTTATTATTATTATTAGGTTTATTGGCACCAGATACCTTCATTATCTAGACTATTAGACAATTAACTGTATAGGTCTCGAAAAACCCGACATACGCGCAAAAGAACACAGCATCTTTATACTCAAGAGACAACATTTCACTCATCGCCTTTCAAGATATTAAACTCAACTCATTACAATCTTAGCAAAAACTAATGGTCAAAACGAAATACCAAATTAAATTGAAAAAAGTACTTATTTTCTCCATTGGCCTAATAAACATTTTCACAGAAACAATAAGGGACCACTATCACCAATATCTGATTAAGAATAGGTCATACTTATAGTCTCGCCAACATATTTTCTACCTGAAATTTCTACCTGTTGTCTCGTGATGTACCTCCCACATCATGTATGTGTCAAACGTTCAATCAAATTTATTACAACTGAATGTTACACATATAAGTATACCATAAAGCAAGGAACCGAAACAAATTATCCGACGTCATATTCTAAAGCCCTGCAGTACCAGAATTTCTAATGCCAAATATTTTCCTCCAGCAATCAGGATTGGATAAATTAATATAACATAAAAACATTTGTGCTCGCTAGTATAATAGTATTATTATTATAGATTAACTGTTTACTGTATTTTACTATACAACGCCCATAAACATTAAACATATAAATAAAATGTATATTAGTCAAAAAACGTATGAACATGAAGTTATAAGTACACGTCTTAACAGTTGACATACAACCTACATAATAAACATATTATGCAATATTCAAATTTGGATGTATTAGAAATTGGTCTTTGATACTATGTTGTATTGGTAATACAGTTATTTATGAGACTTCCACGAACACGACGAGAATAAATTAAATTCAGAATCATAATATAGCCTATCTTGACAACGGAATAAAATTCAAATATTACTCTGGTTCGAGCAAATAGATTAATAAAAATGTATTATGTAGGGCGTAGGCACCTATATAAATACGACACGTGGGGAATTTAAATCTCCAAAACGTTTACCTAATCAAAAAAATGAACAATAAGAAAGACGAGCCAGTATGGTCGATTTTTTTTTACTGGGATTTTTTTCAACTAGGTACCCCGTGAACAACCTATGTATAATATTTCCCACTTCCGGGGAGGATCGCGTTTTAAATTAAGATTTTTAACAACTTGCATATTATTTAATTTTGAATGTTTATGCGGTGTTAAATAATAGATGAACTATAGTAATACATAATTTAAACGTAGACATAACACATTTATAAATATTCTATAATACATAGATAAACTAAGCGGATAAAGACGAAACGTCCATGAATCAACATGATTTGTACATTATTTTTAATTCAACAGGTAATTTTATAAACATTTTTTTTTTGACACATTTATACCTGCCTCCAAACGCATAATATAGTTTTTTTTTAATTTATAAGGGGTAGTTACGTATGTAATACGAGAAAGATATTCCGGTCGGATGATATAATATTATATAATGGGTTGAATCGTTTTAAGTGTATTAGTTCTATATGATTAAAATATAATATTAAATCCTCTATTTAAATAGTAATATTAAATAGATGAGAATAAAATGTTTGAAACCGTAAATGCATTGTAGTGTCAGTCTGTCACGCCCAACGCTAAATACTATTGTCCATGTTATTTATTATTTATTAATATATTGCACGTAAATGCTTTATTTAAATACGCGGTACTTTGACATGTTTGAAATGTAAAAATGCCTTAATATTCGTATTTTTAAGAAAAAAAATCGTATGTGGTGACTTTCTCATAAAAATAAATAGAAAATAAACGCGAAAGAGAAGTAATCGAGTAAAGCAAGTCATGCTCGTCGAAGAATTTGTTGGCATAGGTACTATAGATTTTATATTTTATTTATATAGTACAATTCACTGCCGTACATGTTCTGTTTCGTTAATTTATTTAAATGTCAGTTATCTTGACAGGTTATGCCTAACCAGTTTAGCTTATTTTTTATTGCAAGTGTATAATATTGTTTTTATAAAATCACTCGAAATTATTTAACCCAACGAAATTAATTGCAAAGATCAGTATTATAATAACATTTTTTTATCGTAAATCGCCAATCATATAAAATTTGATTTAGTCGCTTTATCTGTTGTCGTTAGTTTCGATTAAAAACTTAACATACCTAGTATAATATTTAAAACCTATTTTTGTACTATGCTTTTTACATTTTAATAATATAATGTTAAATAAAAAAGTGAGGCTGGTTATATTTATATACGTGTATTCACTTGCCTCTGCAATGGTCGATTTATTGTACCATTTTAATTAATAATGTTATGACAAAATAATAAGTACTAAACAGGGCTCGGGACGTGTATCCTTTGCTTATTTTAATGGCTTGACATGATATCTAGCAAAGTGCAAGGAAGTGTATCTCATATTACAAAAATTACAACTATGCAATTTGAAATTTATTATTAATTCATTTTTAATTTTTTCGATGATTTAAAATAAATAAATGCTTATTTCCAGTTTATATTGCCTTTTTATATAATAATTTCTATTTTATGACGACGCAGGCTACTGATTTAACCCAGATTTTTTTCTATGGTTTTTTCCTCAAAATGTATAATTGTTGATTGAATTGAAATTAAAAACAAACAATAAAATTACTAAAACTATTACCTATCTTAATTTAAATATTAAATATCACCTAATTTAAACCCTCAAAATAGAACTCGCTTTCGGAAAAAGAAATTAATACTATTTGACCGGCGTACTGGAGTGATCAATACAAATATTTATTACGAAAAAAGGAAATGTATAAGTTTTCCCTAATATTTCTTAAATGTTTATTTTAGGTCATTTTTTTGTTACATTAATTATTTTTGGTTAATTTTATGATTTATAAATGCTTTTTGAGAATTCGTAATTATGTTTTTACCATCAGTAATAGTGCAATGGATATTATTAATGCATTTTAAAATATTGACGTTGATCAAATGATTTGTATAAGTTAAATAACATATTATGACATTATATGTGAACATGAAGTAAAATTATATTATACTGCTGGGTGTGGATCGTGTTGTAGGAAATAATAATATTATATACGTATGAGGTTCGATACCTACGTGAACACGACAGATGGGATTATGTTTTGAATTCAAACACTAATACTAATTGTAGGCCTAAAAGTTATTCCATATAATTTATAAATACATAATGATGACAAATTATATGTTATATTTTTTCATTACTTTATGGTTAGTCTATTATATTATACGTGAATCATTGTGTGTGTGTGTAACGCGTGTGCAAGTTCCACATGACTTGATTTTAATAGATACTATATAACCGTTTAAAAAAACACCCCTATATGACGTTTATACCGCGGTTTGTATACGAAAAGTATGTTTTCATTATAGTTTTTACAGTGACTGCAAGTAATATAATGTTACAGAAAATCACTTTCTATGTTTTTTTTCCGACTTGTAAATACGTAAATTAATTTAGATACCGTTTTAGTGAAATAACAGCGCTATTATAATAAGTCGCAAGTCTTTTTTTTTTCAATACGTGTTGTGGAATTCTCGCATTTGGATCACTGAACATCGAACAAATTAATTTATATTAAATAATGGACAAACACAATTTTTAAACATTTGTGTGTACATTTCTGTAGATACATATTGTATTTTGTATTCCTATAATTATTTATGTTAAGTAGGTATAGTATGGCTACAATATTTAATTTATCATATGCAGGATCGTATAGTCAGAATTTGGATTTGGGGTTCTTCGAAATTCAATAACAAAATTAAAAAAAGGTCATTAGGTCATCATGAAGAATTATTAACCCAATAAAAAAATATTTGTCGGACATTTCAGGGGGAGGACGTTGGCCTCCCCTAGGCTATGCTGTAATAGTATTAATAATTATTATAATATATTATGAATGAACAAAAACTTTTAAAATATTTAATAATTTTTTACAGTAGTATAAATTATTTATATAAATTTCAATGTTCGTTATAATACGATGATGTATAGTTTTATAGTTTTATATTAATATAACTTTTTTATGCGTTTCATAGTGGTAGGTACCTACTATATAATTTATACGCAGTAGGTATATAGCGCTCCGGTCACACCATGTGTAACAGTAGGTATTGGGTAAAAAAAAACTATGATTAATCGATGATTAAAGTTTATAAGGAGTATATATTATTATTATCTATCTATATAGTCTATATAATTAAAAACTTATATATTCAGTCATTTAATTTGTCAATACCCCAAATAATGGGGGTCACGCAATACAATAATATATTTTAATATTTTATAGTTAATAAAAATGAAATTTAACAATTCAAATTGTCGTGGCTATTGCGTATACATGTGTAACTCACCTACAATATAACGCGAAAAAATGGAAACAAATTTACGTATGTATAGGTACATACATTCGGACACAATTAAACTTATAGTCGTGTAATCCAGCAAATTTTTTTAACAACTCATATATTATAATATATACTACATATAATATATAGTTATACTTATAGTTTATGTATACACATTAAGTACGTCTACCGGGTGACTCGTTTAACGCAGGACACTCAAAAAGTAATAATGTTTTTGAAAATATTTTTTTACATGGTTCCAAGTCGTTACAAAATAACGATTTTTGCTAAAAAAATTATATTTTAAATATTTTTTACATTTTTGAATTACAACAAACAGTTTTAATTTCAACATCGAAAGCAGAATATTTTTTGAGTATTACAAAAATCGAATTTTGATGAGTAGCTTATGAATTATTAAGTTTATAAGCACCTATTTAAAGTTCATAACTCATAAACTGGGCCTAAATTTGATTTTTATGTATCGAAATACGTAGCAATATAACACTGCTTTGAAATATAAAATTAAATCTGTATTTTGTCATTAAAAAATATAAAACGTAAAATATGTTAAGGATAAAAAATATGTATTTTTTAATTTTGTTTTTTAACCATTAGAAACCACGTGAAAATGTTTTTTTCAAAAACATTTTTACTTTTCGATATAACGATTGTTCAGCGATCAAATAATCAACCGGTTTATACAATCTAGATATGCTCAGAATCTTATAATCGTACGCAGCTAATCAATGATTTAACATTCCGGTTCGTAAATAGTTTTCATTCGCCCCTCGTTTGTATCGGACCGATGCAGTAGTCGGGATATTATGTACAACACGTTGACATCGTGACTCGTGGTCGGTTGTAATATCTACTTTCGGGTGTATTTTTAGTGAACAGACGTAAACATTTCGTTAGTGCGCTGTTTTATCAAATATAGAACTCCGATTTAATTAAAATACTACCGCAGTTACACCACATATATATATATTACGGTGTAGTAGGTATGCGCATTAATTTTAATAATGCATAGCTGCCAGCTGTTAGGTATATTATACCGGACTAAATACAATTACTGCAGCGTGTGTTTCCCGTAAGATATATTGTTATGATAAACACTATTTGAATTATATATTGTTTCTAGAGTAAGTTTTGTCGATATTTATAAAGCACTGCGGCTATAACAACAATAATAATAATAATAATAACGTTAATCGACTTATAGTACTATAATATTGTACTAAATACATACCAATGTACCTTTGTGTATAGACTATACAGGAACATAATAAATAATAATGTACCTACGTTGTTAATTAGTAACAATTAGTAATATTGCTTGCGTCAACGTTTAACAGCAATTATTTTGAGCATGGTTTATTGCAGTTATCGAATTATATTGCACGCCGCGTTTAATAAACATTTGTCTTTGGAAATATTTATATTAATTAATATTATTATGTACACGGTACCTACTATATCGTAGGAGGTATATATCTATATATTCTATACCACGGTATGGGTACTCGTATATTATGTCTATAGCTGTGTAGTGCGTATAAGTCTGATAGTGTAACAAACCACGGAAATCATCGTATTAATAATAATATATATATGTATTATTGTTGTTTGCGAATACGTTCAAAGTACCTAGTATAGTATATAGGATATCTATAATACTGTTTACTGTATATTCCTACTGCAGTTTATATATATATATATATATATTGTACGATAATGAAGACGCATGCAAAAGGCTATTATATAGAACAATAAACCGCGGTATAAATGTAACTTACATTTATAGAAATCGATTTTCTACAAACACTATTAATTTTTATTTTATTTACTCGTTACAGTTTAACAATCTACTGGTTTATTTATTACTCTGTGGTACGCAGGGGTAGACTGGGAATAAAAATTGCCCCCGGGGAAACAGAAAATTCGGCCCAATTTTGGGCTAATAATGAAATATTTATAAGTTATCGGCCAAATTTGTTCAATCAGCCCAAATGTCCACCAGGCCCAGGCGAGGATAGACCACTCGCTACCTTAGCAAGTCCATCTCAAGATCTTCTTATAACAATTCTGAATTTATAACTATAAATATTTAAAATATTAAACTAAACCTTTTAATTCTTATTAGCATTTTGAGTTACAGATAAGTAACGCGAAACCTAATCCAACGAAATTCTATAAAAAAAAACATACATTTAAATAGATAGTACAGGGTCGAACTATATGAAATAACTAATATTTTTAACCAACTATCTAAGCATAAGTTCGACATTTTCGAGAATATTATTATTATATGTATGAAAGTACAGGCACCTAATATCTACGATTCAAGTTGAAATTAAATAAAGGTATGTGTTTATATTATTAATAATATACATTTAATACGTAAGTACCTACATCGAGTCACGGATAGTCACGGATAGTATAATATATTAAACAAATCGGTTCGAAATCACATCTTATACCTGTAATTACACTATTAACTGCTTAAAATCATAACTGCAGTATTAATATAATATCACTGCATGTGACGACATGAGCCATTATTTTTGTTTCGTCCCACAATATAAATAATATTTCTAGAGTCCACCACATTTCTAGAAATTATTGGTCTAAAATAAGGTCAGCTAATAATTTTATTGTAACGCATATGCCAATATGCCACAGTACACTGTATGTATAGTGTACTGGGAGACGTGCTTATAATTATGCCATCCTAGATTATTTCCAAATTATGCGATTTTAAATAGAATTACGAGTTATGATTCTGAATATTATTGGTAGTAAGTACCTATTTCATACTTTATAGTTAATCAGGGGTACACTCAATACGGGGAGGGGGTGCTAACGGGCTTAAGCCACCCAAAATGATTGGCCCCTAACATTTTAGTAATTTTACTGTCAACTTTATTATGTATATCGACTCTATCTAACTAAGATTATGATGCCAAGAGTGTTTTCGGAATTCTGTACATATTTAAAATAAAAACTACCTACCTATAACACTATTAAAAAATTTATTTTATTTAGCCCCTCTTCTAAAAAAATCCTGAGTGGTCTTCTGTAGTTTGTTATAATCAGGGCTCGTTACTTCATGCGCTAAAAAATGCATAAATAAGCATGCATTCATGCACTAAAAATTGTCTACACTTAAAATATGCACTAAAAAGTTCGAAAATATGCATTTATATGCTCTAACATTTTTAAATTATGCACTCAAAATATGCATTATGTAAAAAAATCATGAAAAAGTTTTAAAATAATAAGAATTAATCCATAAATTTAAAAAAATTCAAATTCCTCCACAAAATTTTGCAAACGGCCCGTAACTGTTTTTTTTCTTTCGGCATTGTTAAGATAAAATATGAATAATGTGTACAGTAGTAACCTACCATGAAAACACTAAAACAGGAAATTGAATGGATAAACGCATATGACTCATACGAGTAAACTCATCGGCGAGTGTAAGAAAACTATACCGTAGAGTATAGCAATGTACAAAATTATAAATGCTGGTTGGTGAGAAGCTGCCACTTTATACGGTGGACGATGGTAGTGGTAGCGATTACACTGTTTCCGCGATATTTCGTAAAACGCATAAAATCTAAATAAGTATGTAGGTATTAGGACATTAGGTAGTCACACGCTCACTGAATAAAAATAAATCAAAACACTATAATTTTGTAAACAGGAAAGTAAATAAGAAACAAGAAACATTTCAAATATTTGTCTAAAAAATATTTTTATGAAATAATATGCACTAACGACTGTAAAAAATCGACTATATGCCAAATATGCCTTTACACCCAAAACATGCAAAAACAATCACTATCAAACTTCATATTATTATTACTATTGTTATGAAACGGATTTGTATCTCAGCTAGCATGTTTTCCTGTGTAGCAAAAAAAAACATGCAGATGCATGAACTTACGAGCCCTGGTTATAATGTATAACAATATAATATGTATAATATTATGAAATACTGCAGGTGGCTGGTCGGTAGTATGCATTTCACACACAATAAAACACATATAATTTGATAAAAACAAATATAGTTTGTTCATTTGTTATTTATAAAATAATCATCTACTGACGTCTGACGCAGTACATTATGGAGTTATATAGGGGATGCGTCCATGTGTGACGAACACGCGTTAGAAAAATCATACTAAAAAATCTTTTGATGTCTGTCAGAATACCGGCAACTTTTAGCTATGCTGCGAACGAAATGATACAGTTTATTATTTCGGTTAAATTATGCCATTATCTTGTATTATGTCTATTACTGCGGTATAACGTCATTGTATGCGATAAGACTTAATAAATATATTTATATTATATTATTGCATAAATATATTATGATTATATTATTATAGTGCAGACGTTATTCGAAAAATTGCGATACATCGATTATTTAATGGTTTTATTAAAATTGTTCACGGACTTTCCAAACCTGTCCATATTATAGGTATAATATATAAATAGTAAAACACAATAAATTATAATTTCTAAAAGATCCACAACCATAGGCGTACGCAGACTCTATAGCTTCAAAAGCAGCATGAAATTAATCATGCCTATATGTCAATAGTATACATTTTAAAATTAGAACTTTTGGACTATTGGTATACGTTTTTGAAAAACTGAATAGTTTAAACAGTTTAATTTAAAGATTTACGACCCAACTATCCCTTTCTTTAAAGAAAAGTATCATAAAAACAATTGGGAGGTCCATGGCCTTTGGCTCGGGGCACGTGGGACCGTATTGCCTCTACTCAGAGACTTATCTAAGAAAAATACATTAGAATTAAGATAATTTTAAGAAACGAGTTTAGTTATCATACGAGACACACTTAACATTATTCGTAAACAATTATATTCTTAATATTGTACACAATCATATTGTAAACCAACACTTTTCTTTGACTAATAATCTAGAACGCCGTGTTTTAAACATAATGATTTATATTTATATTCCAAGATCACTCCATATTCTATTATATGTTTTACTTTTTTACTTTTTTATTTCATTAATTTTACATATATACTATTTTATCCATATTTTATAATATTGTAACAATTATGGGCAGTTAACTTTAAATAAAGTTGCTTCTCTCTATTCTTATTTTATTGACTATTATTATTATAATTATATAATATGTATTATTAAAAACCTTATTTTGTGATTTGTCAATTGGCATAAAATATTGTCATATTAATTAATGAATACTAGATTTTACTTTCAAAATAAATAGACATACTATAAAAAAAAATAATATATTATTCTTAACTGTTATTACTATAAGGTATGTTCTTAAAAACCTTAATTTGTGATTTATAATAAATAATTATCAATATTCATTGTTCGGGTGTTATTATATGGATTATTCATTTGTTTTTTTCTTTTGTTTTTCAAATAAGAACACCCCTATCAATTATACATTTTACAGCAGATAATTTTTCTTACATTTTTGACGGATCAAAATCAAAATTCGGACAAATAGTTTTTGAGTTATTTAACTTTGTGTTCTAAAGATAAATGTCCACAGTAATGGGTTGATAAAATATGGGGGATATTGTGATTTGAAAATTGTTGTCATTATTATTAATTTATCGATATTCATAATTTGTAAAAATGCCCAATGTATAATACATACTATATCCAATTTTACATTTATGCAAAACAATTTTAAGGACTATTATCCTTAGTACAAACATTTTAATAACTATAAGAAACTACTCATTCGAATTTTGAATGCGGTACATCAAAATGTTCAACAAAATTACCTACTGATTAATTTACATTAAAAAAGGGGTGTAATCATTTGAAAAACAGAAGATTGTATCGACACAGGACACTTCTTAGGTAGTACGAACAAATTAAAGAGTTTGAAAATATGGTCTAAGTATATTGAAAATTCAAAAAATCAGAATTTCAATAAGCACATTAAAAGAAAAGTGGGGGTGAGCATGGTATTGGGTGAATCGCCCTGTATAATGCATAGGACATAATATAATTCCTATATCGAACTTTTTCCTAATTGTCTGCCTCACTCAGAATTTCAAAGACAATTACAGTGAACATTCATGGAAGATAAACCGTTATTTTTGCCGAGTAAGATATGGAAGATAATATACATTTTATAATAGTTTATATTTATATTTATATTTATATTGCCGTCTCTCCTCCTTATTCGGGAACGGTAGGTACCCGCTATGTTTATGGTATACTTGTATACATATGTGGGCATGTGGCCTATATCCGCAACAATATTATCTATGGTCTTATGAGACTTAAACACGGGTCTAGTCGTTCGTGTGACTATGAGGTGAATTCGTGAAATCTTACCTTGACGCGCAGCTCGTAGCCAGACTTGTTTCGCCGAAATGTCTTTTCACTAAAATACGTTAACCATATTCGCACGCGTGAACGGCCAAAAGGAAACGGTTCGATCGAAAATCGTCGCATAAATCGGACGGCGGCGGCGGCGAGACGGACGCGCTTCGAATACAGACGGCGACACGACGATCGTTTTCGTAAGAAATATCGATAACGTATATAGGTGGCGGGAAATATCGCGGTTACCCGCTCGTATACAACCACGAAACGAGTGACGGTTTATCCACGACCTAACCAGTATACCACGGTTGTGGGCGTACGCCGGAAGAACCGGAGATTTTAGATAGGTACATAGTATAATATCACTGCAGCTGATGTAAAATATAATTTATTAGTTTTTCAACTCGTTATCGCATACAGGTAAAGTCAATATCCGCCATTTTGCGGCTGCGGTTATAGCTCTTATCGCCGTTAACGTTCTGGCCATTCCGTGCAATCGCGTTATCGACGAGAAATACATTTTCTATAATATTATATCATATACACACATATTTTTTATTTATTCATAAGACTCCAATCGCCACACAAAATTGCGGAAAATACGACGCCTTCGTTGATTCAATACATCAGTCGGAAATCTAGTTATTACAACTGCGTACGGTAAGTAGGTAGGTTGTATATAATATTATAAATTATAAAGAATGGAATTCGTGGACCGACCATTAGTATAAGACGTCTATACCTTATACTAAGAGACGGAACGTCGTGGTGGTATAGTTACCGCGGTTGTTCCACATTTCTGTGCACCTGCGTAAACCGAACCACATTGTGCATAGGTAGTTAAAAACATATTTTATTTATGTATTGTATTTTTACAAGTTTCGAACTACTTTAACCGCGGATTGTGAATAAACTTGTAACTATGGTCTGGTTTTTTATTTCAACGTTCTCGTTACATTGACTTATTATACTATTATAATAATATAATACATCAAAGTTTGCTTCGTCAATTAGTATTATAATAATTTCTATGGGGCCGACGCGTTCGGAGAGTTGTGTGGGCGAAACCGCGTTTATCAGCGTAATGTTGCAGTGAGGTTCTTAACTCGGCGTTTCGAACCGCGGTAACAGTTACACGGGTGGTCACCGTGGA
>NC_042493.1:122458825-122460360 GCF_005508785.2 Acyrthosiphon pisum
CCCCTGGAGGTCCAAATTAACATTTTCGCAATTTTTCTTCTGCAGATATTTAGCACGTAATTCGCACGAATTCGCACGCCTATTTTGATAATTCGCACGACCTTCCTTTCCCTCAAAAAAAAAAAAATTCACCTCATAGTAAAAGTTCACCCCCTCATAAAAAATTAACATTTTCACAATTTTTTTTTTGACTGATATTTAACACAGTATTCGCACTTATTCGCAAGCCTGGTTTTGAAATTCGCACGATCTTCCTTCCCCTCAAAAAAAAATAATTCACCTTATAGTAAAAATACAATTTTGTTTTTATTTATTATTATTATCTAAGCTGAAGAAAATTTATTTTGGATAAAAAAAACATCGATTGAATATAACAAATCTAAAAAGAAACTAAATACAAAAATTTGATTGAATGAAAAATATTAAACAAATCTAGATTGAAATTTTTTTATTAAACAAAAATGTTTAACCAATATAGACTTTTTTATTATATTTACATTTTTATTAGGTAAATACAGCTTTTTTAAATTTAATTTGGTATTTTTACAATAGTTTTTTTTATTCCACTTGTCTTTTTTTATTGAAAAACAAATTATGAAAAAATCTTAATTCAATAAAAAATCAATATCCAATAAACAAATCTTGATAGAATATTTTTTATTATATAGTTGTTTATTAAATATAGTTTTTTTATTTTATTTACATTTTTAATTAATACAGATTTTTTTATTTACTTTAGATTTTTTCAATAATTTTTCGAAAGTTTGTGTAATAATAAATTTAAATATAATAACAAATTTTAGTAAAATTTTTTGAAAATATTTTTTTTCATAGTTTCAAGTCGCTCATAAAACAACATATTTCTTAACTACACGAAACTACACATGTCTCTAATACTAAATACAACAATAAGGCAAGTTATTTTCTAATAAACAAGTGAAACTAAATGATACAGTGTAATTGGTAATCGTATGGTATTCCTATATGGTATTCGTAAATCGTATTAATATCATATGTATAATATTTATACTGTATGCCTATATAGTATATAGTATTAATTGGAAATGGTGACTGCAGTCTGGTAAGGTATTAACATCGAGGTAGCTGGTAGGTATAGGTATATCAGTTTTAAATTCGTACCTATAGCCATATAGCCATATAGGTTGATAGCCGATAGGTGGCTTACTCATAAGTCGTAAATCATAACTCGTTTTAATCAAATTTTATTTTTAAGCCGAACTCTTTTCTTTCTGATAAAGAAAGTAATAACATTAATTCCTGGAATGTTTAATAATATTGTTAACTATTATCGGAATCAAAAGTAAATAAAATTGATTTTTAATTTTTCTGGAATATCTTAAAATAGCTTATTTTTGTACTACATTCAAAACTATTATTTTAATAAGTAACGTGGAAAATAACGCAATAGTGCGTTACTTCATAGAAATTACTTTTAAAAAGTAATTGCGTTACAATTTCGTTACTGTAAGTAAAATGTAATGAAATTACTGCTGCGTTACTGAAAAAGTAATTGC
>NC_042493.1:122460410-122461178 GCF_005508785.2 Acyrthosiphon pisum
TTAATAGTATGGGGATTACTTATACATTGGTATATATATTAATATATATATATATATAAATTGGTTATATATTGGTTTTTAGAAATTTTGTATGCTTCTGATGTCTTTTTTTTTATAATTGAATACTGAAGACCATCGATTTCACGTTAAATTCCAAACTAATCATACGCGTGTTATACGTAAATTATAACACATAGTACTTATAATATATTCAATATTATTGCATCTTCATAATAAATTGTAAAAATGTTAGAAAAAAATCAGAAATATATATTATATTCTATTGGCTTGGTTTTACTTCAAAGAATTTACTCTCATATTTTAACTCAATAATATATGTACAATGTGTGTTATTGTTAAGGGTTGCATTTCTTTGTCTATTAAATAATTTGCGTCACGGCCAACAATTTTGTATGTACAGCGATACAACACATGTGGTTCCGGTGGTGACTGGTGGATTATCATTATAAATGGCTTCATACATTATACATAATAATATTCTATATTATATAGGTGCGGAGAAAATATTATTTTTAAGGGCATCGACTGTGATGAATGTTATATAATTAATAATAAATATGATGATACATTTACTATATTCCGTGTTACTAGAATTACGATGTTAGTATTGACAAAATAAGTCTTTTAAATGATGCCAAATATATCATTCATCAACAAAAGGGGGCCGTCTACTACTATAATTAATTATTTTCCAGGAATGGTAAAAATAAAAAAATATATATTAACTTGAAATTCATTACATTGGAA
>NC_042493.1:122461950-122469873 GCF_005508785.2 Acyrthosiphon pisum
TGTTTTTTTTTACTTTTAGATGAATATCTGTTTTATTATATGAAAAAGTGATTTCCAAAATCGGGAAAGTGGGTGCTTACCTTAAAATATAATAATACTTTCAAGGTGGCCCATCAATCAGAACCCAGGGGGGTGACAATAATATCATAAGACCAAGACTAAGAAACAACAAAATTGTTTTTATTAAAGAACATAAAATAGATATATATGACATAGATAAACGATGTACCAGTGTATTATTACGTCATGTAATATAATATCATCAGTAAATAAAGTTTATTATTCAAAATTAAAAAAAAATTGTATAATTTCACATTTGTCTAGGGGCGGTGACATATGTCACCACCTTGCACCGGCCCCTAATGGGCACCTTGATTACCTTGTATAATACATATTGTAATAATTATATTGACATTGAATTCTCATTGGAGAGTTCAGTAAAGTTTATAACTTGCCCAAACACATTGCATTTTTAAAAAAATTCGCCCAAACGCAAATTACCCTATAACTTGATAGAGAGAGAAAGAGACGTAAGATTATATTATACAGATGACTGTGTTTTAATTTACCTGACTATAATAATTTGAATAGAATAACACGACATGTGCTAATGTGCCATAGTTATATAATAAAAATCGAATTATTTTTTACAATAAATAGGCCATGGGGGCATGCTGTTTTTAATCAAGTCTTATACACCTAGTTAAGTTCATTGTGAATAACTTTATAGAATGTTGTGGACTTACGCATGACTAATCAAGTGTATATACTATCAACGGTCATATAGGAACAGATGGGCTCGAGAGATTCTATCAAGCTTGTAAGACTTAATTGCTTTGAGAAAGAAATGCCGTTGCATCTACATCCTACGAAACATCAAGAAAAAAAATATTTTTCTTAGCTTTGGACGACGTCACACCCGCATGTGGTGTCGTCTCCGTCTTACAAATGTACAACATAGCAAAAACTGTTTTACTTGGGACAACTTTTGTCTTTCTGTGTTTGTAGTAATGGCACAAACATTTCTGAGTATAGAGGTTAGAAAATTATCTATGCAACAGCGTGCCTAATATTTTTTAGACAACATAAATACAATAAAAGTTATTTACTTCTAAACATTTGGTTTTTTTGTTTTTCATTTGCTTGTAAAAAATGATTAGATGGTGCTATTAAAAAAAAAGCACGTTGTTGCGCAGATGAAGTTCTTTTTTACGTGTTGGGAAAGTTTGAAAGTTCTACAAGAAGTATGGTGCGAGAAAAGTTGTCCCGCGCAAAAAAGTTTTTGCTATGTTGTACATTTCTAAGACGGAGACGAAACATGCGGGTGTGACGTCCTCTTAATAATCTTATTAATGAAATATAACTCATTAACTATTTACAATATTATTTTTAAAATTAAGTTCAGATTATAGTTATTAATGTACCATCGTGATCTGTGCTGAGAATTAATAACTCAGATTCTTGCTTATATTTTACCCTTCGTGGATTGAGATTTGACACGAGCTTTTCAAATGACAAAACTTAGGTACCTATATTATTTTTTAGTAAAAAATATGTGTCGGTTGATTTGGGTACGGAAAATAATATTTTATACTTCTTATAAGTAGGTAATCAGATTATTGCTATAGAAATTTGTAAAATGCTTTTCGAAAACTTTGAAAATTATTTAAACCTTGTACAGGGTGTTCAAACACGACGCAAATAAACTTTGTTGTTAGTGTGTTGATATTGTATGTAGGTATGGCAAACTCAGACTGGCAGATAAAATGGTCCTGTCAAATGGGTATTATTTTTAATCTAAGTAGGTTAAGTAAAAACACTTATTCAGTACATTATATACAACTATACAAGTAATTGTGTATTAATTTTAAGTCGAATAATCTTTTCGTTTTATTAATGATTTTGATCTATTATTTGATGGCCCGTATCATGTTTAATATTGAACTCATTCAAAGGTTCAGTAGAAACGTACAGATAATAAAGGCATATAATTTTTAACTTCCATGTGGTATGACGCTGTAACAGTCATTGATTATAATAATTATTATAATTTAATAATCATTATACAATAATATTATATATTACTACTTACTAGTGTGATTGAATTGTTTTATATTTTCAATGTAATTGACTTCAAGTTAATATATATTTTTTTTATTTTTACCATTCCCGGAAAATAATAAATTATAGTAGTAGACGGCCCCTTTTGTTGACGATTGATATATTGGCATCATTTAAAAGACTTATTTTCTCAATATTAACATCGTAATACTAATAACACGAATATAGTAAATGTATCATCATATTATAATTAATTATATAACATTCATCAACGTTGGTTTTCTAGTGGGTACATTTTTATTAAACCAATGATTCAATAAAACATCGATGACAAGTATATATCATTACACACTAATGAAGTTATTAAAAAGGTAACACACTTTACTTTAAATATTATGATATAAGATACTGTGTGTACAATGTTATACAAACTGTACCTAATAAATCGTAGGACGTAAATCCGTATACGTAATTTATTTTATCGGGAGCACATCTAATATAAGCATTTTCGATAATATTATTGTAAACACTTAATTTAAATTTTTAATATTTTTTAATGAATAATTTAAAATATAAAACCATAATTCATGCGATAAATGTACTAAAATCAGGATTTTTAAATTGATTACACCGATATTATAGTTAACAAACACGATTATTAATACATAAATCATAATATATTCAGACATTCAGTGTAAAAAATATCGTGTATATTAGTACAATGGAATATAATAGAATACATTGTTGTAACGGTAACATATTTATAATAATATAAATAATTAATATTTGATGCGAGAAAACATCGACCCATTTATTAGAAATAGCCATTGAACATTATGTTTTCAATTATTTTATATTTTTTACATAATATAAAATTTACAATTTTATCGTTTAGAAAATATTTTGTAATATTATTATTCATTCGATACAACACTCACGTACCTATGTCTAGAATTAAAAATAACAGTTAATCAAAGACATTATAGACTACTTAGTATACAGGATGATTTTTTAAGCATGATCATTTTTCCCTTTAACACGGGAACATATTTTATTCAAATTCTGATTTTTAAAATTGTTAAATATACCTAAAGATGATATTTTAAAA
Organism: Acyrthosiphon pisum; assembly: GCF_005508785.2. Classification (NCBI taxonomy): domain Eukaryota; kingdom Metazoa; phylum Arthropoda; class Insecta; order Hemiptera; family Aphididae; genus Acyrthosiphon; species Acyrthosiphon pisum. The sequence continues at coordinate 122,465,120 of NC_042493.1, forward strand.
TGTATGATATTTGTTGTACTATTTAAGTTGTGTCATGTTGTGATTCAAACTTCTATTTTTTAAATAAAAGCCACCCCCCCCCCCCCCCATTTTTACTGCAAATTATTTAGCGGACGATTTTTTTGAAAATTCTAATTTATGTAAATCATAATTCTAATGAGTAGTTTCTGAATTATTAAAATGAATATAACTACTAAATATATGTAGTATTTATTATTTTTGGATAATTTTTACAAATTACTAATATTGATAGATGAATAGTAATTACTAACTTTTTCAAAATCGTCTAAGCTCCCATATTTACTTAACCCATAGCTATATTATTCTTAGTAAATACTCAAAGTTATATAACTCAAAAACTATTCGTTCGAATTTTGATTTAGATACATCATAATTCCTTAGAGATTCGAAAAATCGTCTTCAATTTGAATATATTATGCAAAATGTAAGCATAAAAATAGCGTGAGCGTGCTTAAAAAATCACCCTATAGTAAAAGTTCAAGGCCAATGCAGTTAAAGATGAATATAATATTATGTATGTGATCTTAATTTTTTATAGCATATTATAAAATATATAGAGTTAAGAGCAAGTACAGACATCATGATATTTTATGTTTATGTCGATACAAAATGTTAATAAAAATATTAATTTTAACTTTAACTTGTATTAATGTTAGGAAAAAAATAACATTTTCTTCAGTATATTTGTACGTTTCGGAAAAAAAAACGTACATAGGTACTACACAAAGTGTTCATGTATGATTTCTGTACATTGTTCGCTCGCCTTACATTGGACAAGTCGTCTTACGAGAACAAAATAATATAAAAAGATATGGAGTATATAGTATGAAGGGAGGACAATGCTACGTGTAGTGGAATATGACATTTATTATTTTGCTAGACAGAAATATCTTCGCACGTAAAAGGAATAGGTTCTCGTGCCTTTCATATATACTTACTTTTATCTTTTACTTATATTTAATTGAAAAAATTCTCGAAAATAGCTGATGTGAGGTATACTCTACGCGTTTCTATTATTTATTTTTTCTATCTAGAAGTGGGTTTGTTACTTTGAAATAAAGGTCAGTCTTATATACATCATACAGCCACGTATGGCCAAACAATTCCTAAGGGCGTATGTTATCAAAATAATATCCATTCAAACAGATATAAAATACAATATAGTATAAGCTATTATAAAATATATGACAATTATTATTTGTCATTTGGTATGAATAAAGTGGAACATAAGTTATTTTTTTAGTTAGGTATAAGATTTTATATTATTTTATTTTATATTATTGCTTGATAGCAATAATTATTTAAAAAATATATAAGTATAATATAATAGGTATACGCATAGTACAAGGGGTAACAGAAAGACCTGACAAATTAAATAACTTTATAGTTATACAATCAATATTTAAAGTTTAAACCTATTTTTTAATTTATAATTCATAAACGATTGCGCTTCAAGTTCAGTAGAACATTAGTTATTTTTTGATACTAAAAATTTAAAATGTAAAATGTATTTATTTTTACAATAATTAGATATACTTACCTAGCCAATTTTTAAATCTAATTTTTAGACGAATTTTGATGGTTAAAACTTTTATTTAAGTCAAGTATCTTATTTTTTGTAATCTTATAAAACATCAATATAATATTTTTCGAATAAATTTATTTGAAACGTATAATTTTTTTAAAAATAATCTTTTTGAAAGTGTCATAACATAAGTAAATTTCTTAAATTATTTATATCCATATAATTTTCGTAATATTGTTATCATACGTTTAACTAGTTTCGATTTATTATTTTCATTTCTCAGATCTTTCTGTTACACCCTGTATATACGTTAAGTAACTTAATAAGATCAAGCTGCAGTGAAGCGGTATCTGAAAAGGGATGGGAATCAAACACCTGAAACAGTTAAAATACCTCTCTCCATAATCAGTCATATTTGCTTAAATCATATTATAACATAAGGAATAAAATATTTACCTACTATATTATAATAATATAAGCACGAAAACAAGTACAAAGTTTCATGTTTAGCTCGAGGACAGCACAGATTGTAGAAAACAAATAAAAAACAGTTTTTGTTGTTGTTGTTTTGGGAACATAAAATTTAATTATTATTTATACCTCGTGGACATTGCGGAACAAACTTCGTCAGAGCTGCAGCTATATTGTCGTAAGCTTAAAATCATTTTTTTTTTTTTTTTTTAATGATAACCGCTTCACACGCAATGTCTCCTTCTCAGACCTCCCATATTATAATACATACCCATATCTAGCTTGTACACAATGCACGAATATCATTAAATTACGGAACATCGATATGAATAGCTGGCACTAATCGATAGCAATATTAATTGAAGGCGGACAGCTGGCGTGAAAGACTTTATTAACACGTATTAACACGTGCGCGTATTGTTTAATTTTTTTGAAAAAAAGTATAATGATACGAAACAATTTTGTCTTGTTGTACCTGTTCTGCTTAACGAAAATGAATATAATTTATATAATAATAATAGGTTAATAACTCAATTCCATAGTAATAATAATAATAATAATAATAATAATATAATAAGTAATATTCTTTTACTGTATATTTTATAGTTTCCCCGTGGAGCGTAATGAAAAACGACTGACAACCGAAGATAATTTTAAGAAAAACGCCATCAAGCGTGATGGTTTTTATCGAGCTCGGATCAAAATCGATACGTTGAACAGGATAACAAATTTATCCGATCACGTAGGAGTATCGCCGATGTTTGCCTACAATACACATGAGTACATAACGCACACACACACACACACACATTGTGCTGGAATTATGTCGTGCTACTACGTATATGGTCCTACAGCAGATTAACAACTTAGGTATAGACGAAGAGCAGCAATCGATGGCGGGTACTCACGTGATGAGCAAGAAGGACATTTTCCATTTAACCGTTCGACAAATATAGTATATAAGTTAATGTTTTATATGGTTTTACATTATTATGTTTTTACTGTTTTTATTTGTTTTGTGTTTTTATAACTTATATGTATAAATTATTATGACTCGGGAACAATATTACCATGTTAGGAAACCCGCACTATTTTGGACGTATAGGTATAAACTATACGTCACCTAAGTCCCACCCGGTGAAAGTTCGACTTTCCGCAAACTTTTCGACAAACTGCGGGTAGAGCAGGAATTTTACAAAGAGCTGATCAAAAATGTACAGGAATTATTGAGTAGTATACTAGGCGTCGTTCATAACCGCACACTTTCAAAAAAAAAAGGTCACCACCTGCACCTCGCAGCAGTGGGCATGACGCGTAAAGCTCAAACACAAAAGAAAAATTCTCATATTCCGAAGCCACAGCGAACACACCACCATCCGATCAACCCCTGCAAATCGTCACCAATTTCCTTAACGAGTTACTAAACCCCCTCCTAGCTGTTCTAACATCCTTGATAACCAAAATCCCACTCCCCATCACTTCCACTCCTTAATAAATTATCGCACGTTTCAACAATAACGAAATTAGTTTAATTGATTAATGATTATTTACAAACATTAGAGTGTAAATTTATTTCAATTTAATTATATATTGAATTATTTTTAATTATTTTTTTAATAACATTAAAATATGTTTAATTTTCAACTGTCAATCAAATGTGTGCGGTTTTGAACTGTCGACCTTTCAAATTTCTCTTTTTAACAATAGAATAAATGTGTGCGGTATTGAACGATGTAAAATGTGCGGTTATGAACGGTAAGTGTGTGGTTATGATGACGACCGCCGAGTATATACTCAATTAGTATACTACTCAAAATATTATTCAAGCAACAAATTTCGCAAAATTCTAGGTTTTAATAATGTAGACTCTAGTAAAATCAAAATGTCTTATGTGAGAGCACATATGCCATGGGGCGTACAGGTGAAATATAATCTAAAATATCCTTTAGGAAATATTTTGTTGACTATTTAGTAATTAGGTTAGTGCAGTACTTAAATGAAACGCTAACGTTATATATAAAAAAAAAAATGTATTGTGGCTTATTAAATGGGGAAAAGAGTAGTTTATAATTGGCTTTTTTTTAATTAACAACTTCCTAGTAAGCGTTTGCATTATTGATGTTGTTAGTTTTGTTTTATTTTGTCCATTGATGGTTTTATATAATATTAAAAAATTAAATTATTTCAATTATGGTTCACATAATTTATTCGAAATTGTTAAAATATATGTTATTCGAATAATTGAATGGGTATACTGCTTACTACTACTGCTTACTACTTACTGTTCTTTGTACTGTCAATCTAACAATTTGTAATGTAAATAATATTATGTAATATTATATTTTTATAAGTCATTTTTTTTTTTGCTAAAAAATATAAATAAATATAATTAATAGAAAAGTTATACGGGTTATCGAGCTATGAAAGTATATCATTAATAAAATGATATAACTGTATACATTATTGTCAATCGTTAACCATCCTCTAACTCTATATTTTTATATAATTAATAGCCAATAGGCAGTGTTGAGACTTATCTAGATAAATTTATTTAAATCATAATATTAATTATTCACGAATTATTCATTCATTATTCATTTTTTTTACTAAAATTGATCTTACAGAACACTATCCAATCGACAATCAGTACATGTTATTAATATGATATTATACTCATAATATTACCATATTCCCATGTTTTACCAGAAAATTTTAAGTTGATACGTACTTTGAAGAT